>NC_140591.1:1184826830-1185028094 GCF_964204655.1 Triturus cristatus
AAAACTAGTCTGTTATTGCTTATGATCATGTTCAAAGGAGAACCTTGCCTTGCAGTTCAGGATGTATCGTGCCTGAGCGATTGCCATTAGCTGAGATTTTTCCAAGCATAATACCCTGCATTGTTGTATTTTTGTCAATTATGTATCCATGTCACTGCTCTTGCCTGGCTTGCTTCTTTTTTGTCTGCCAAGTCTGTCTGATCATCTTCTGCCTACTGTTCCTCCTCTAAAACTATTTCCAGAGGTGTTCCTTCCTGGCTATTCATTCAGCCTGCCACTTTACAGTATTTCTTACACCGTTGGCCTTTCGTATCTGATGCAATGGCTTCTCATTTATGGCCTGCGCTGATGATACCCAAGTCATCATTACTCTTCAGTATGCTCGGATCCATATTTTGGGACCTTGTATTAGAGGTTGCTTCCAAGATGAAAGCCAATTCCTTGATTCTTAACTCTGATAAAACAGAGGTTTTGATGATCTGTGGTTTTTACTACTGTCTTCACTTTGGTCACCTTCTGAGTTTGGCTCACACCCCACCTTAACTAAATGAGACTTTTCTCTGTGCTTCATTTACATCTGTATGCTTTGCAAAGTCATCCCTTCCCTTTCCTCATTGTCCACTGGCGTAAAGTTGTTTTGCAGTCTGTCATTATTCCTCAACTAGATTACAGATATGCACTGTATTCGAGTCTTCCAACCTACTTGATCACCCTCTTCAGACAATCCAAATGTGCCACTCTGCTTATAGTTGAGCTTGTTTACTCCTACGTGTCGATCCTAGTCTTCTGTCTCCCTGTCAGCACCCTCTCAATATTTAGAGCTCTATCTTCATCAGTCATTCCATAGGAAGGAACCAACGTATTTACTGAGTAATTTAGTTTCTTGTCTTTTCTGCTGTACATTGCACTGTAACCTACCTAGATTTTTAGGTCTGGCGTGACAGGACATTTGTCAACTGACATTTTTTACCTACACCAATATTATTCTACAGTTCTTTGCTTTCACACAAATACCATTACCATGCTGTCTACTTGTAACGTTTCACATTACTATACAACATTCCTTTAAAGCCAGTTGTAGTGGCATTGTTAAAGCTTGTTTTATCTTTTGAACAGAGCGTTCCATGTAATTGTTTTTTTTTACTGAGAAATGTATTTTTACATATTTCAAAAAGAAACCCATTTCTTGAATGCATGTACAGATAAACAATAACAGTGGTAGGATAGCAAAGACCACCTTGACAAAAAAGTAATAGTGCATTTTGCCTTAATTTATGATCAATGAAATTGTTCTCTGGTCTGATATTGCTGCATGCTTATTGCAGTAATGTTTTTTTAATGTAGGTTTAATCATGTTTGTAAATTGTCTTCACATAGTTCTGTACATTGTAAAGAAGAGAACAGCAAAAGTGAAATAAAACCTTCTGGCTCTTACTGTCTTAGGTGCTGAGGGGCTTAGAGTGGAGTTTGACCGCCAGTGTTCCACGGAGCGGCGCCACGACCCCCTCACCGTTATGGATGGTGCCAACAGGATTGTATCAGTCAGATCAGGTGAAGAGAGTCAGACATGCGCACTTATTTAAACAGTTACTGTATTCTTCAAAACTACTTCTTAGAAAATACTACCTGTGTTATGCTTCACAAAGCTCTTTAAGCTCTGATTGTTGGCTTCATATTTATATAACAAATATAGGTTTTTAAGTGATTATCCACCGTATTTGCAGGAATAAAATGACGCTAGGCCATTTGGATTCATGTAATTATAAAAGCGTGAGCCACTGTTGCATGTGTTTTGTATAAGGTTCCGCTTGCTGGACTGAATGAACAAATGTTGTTTACGCTTTTGGTACATTTGGCCCTTTTACCCCACCATCATTTTATCCTATTTCTTGCTATTGACTGGATTGAATTAATTTTAGATTTGCTTTTGCTTTGCATTCTGAAATAGGTAACTTTAATATGCATTTCAGAATTATTTTTGTTTGTGAACTGGACGTATACCCGTTGAAATTGAAAGCCATCTGGTATCCAAAACCCTCTCCTTTCTTCACCGCCTTTCAATTCTGCTAATGTCTAGCTTTCTATCTTGGCACTGTGGTGCTTTAACATCACTACGGGCAATCTGTTGGAGAGGTAGTCAGAAGTGGAGTCTAGTGCAGGAAACAGGGGGTGCAGCGCATGTCTAAGGAGTGCTTCCATTGCTCTTCATGAGTTGTGAAGTATACCTTCAGTTTAAAGGTGTCATAAAAATCCCTTTTCTGCAAATGGCTGCTTCACCATCAGGAAATTATAGACTCTCCTTTGTCTTATTATGAGAGTTGCAGCAGGTGTTCCCATTATGGTTATCTTTTGATGCATTGATCTGTGGACATGAATGCATCTCTTTCAATGGATGCACTAAACAGTGTCTTCACAAAAGGGAGACACAAACAGATATTGCATGAGAAGAACCTTCTCCGGAAGGTTGAAATTATCAGGTGGGAATTAAACCAGAGCCTGCACAGGCTGAACGTGATAAGGAGATTTCTCCTGAAGAAGAGAGACCCCTATTCTAGTCAAGAAAAATGTGTAGCAGAGCAGTGGGCAAGTTGTGGGAGATGTGACTGAACACTGCACTGTGTCAAGATTTTCAAATGCGAGTATATATATGTGTAGATGTGGCTGTAAAGGCCCTTGTTTACAAATTCACCACACAGTGCAGCACAGCAACAAATGTGAGAGAACAGGAAAGCACCATATCTACTAAGATATGCCTTTATCTTGCTCTCTCCCTAGCGCTGTTGCACAATCAAGATACCGAGCACCAGTAGACACCTTTGCAGCATAGTGCAGTGATGTCTGCTTGAGTCTAGCATAGGTTTTGCAATTGAAGGGTATCCTTCCAGTACAAAATACTTTTAAAAGTTTCCCACTTTGAATGTGTGATGTACAGTGCTGCATACATACAAAGTGTGAAACGTTCGGAGAAATAAAAGCATTTCTTAACGTTCGCTTCAAAGAGGCATAATTTTTGGTACAAAGCTCTATCTTCTAATATTAGAAGATAGGGGTCTGTGTCTAAAACCATGAATGGTTGCATAGTAACTCCCATTTTACCACCAATGGAACACCCACTGGACACAAAGTCATGGAAAGTAGCACAAAGTGCTGTTTTGCTTTACTTTCAGCCAAATTTCCAGCATAAAACAAGTTTTGGGGTGGAAAGTAAATCCAAAATAAACATTTTGCTCTGATTTGCGTCACTTTTGTGATGCAAATTGAGCACAAAATGTTTGTAAATCTGGGTCAAGTAGTTTTATTTCTGAGCCCTTCAAACACTTTTTTCTTAAGTGAGGCTTTGTCTCCACTCCTGATCTGAGGTTCTCTATAATTGGATGATACCACTGATGTCTTTTTCGGGGGAGCAGAAGTAGGTCCCCGTGCAGAATTAATGAATATATCCTATGCCATTGTGAAAGCGTAGCTGCAGATGGGCTCTTTAGCTTCCAAGGCTGGGTTTATCACTTTTATGTCCCTTACATAGTCACCCTCACCCTTCCCAAAGGTAAACTTGGGCGCAGGCAAATTCTAAAATGATTGGAGCCTGTGCAGAGCATGTGGGTTCCCCCGGACGTCTAGACCCCAGTGCTGTGCACCGGCTGCACCACTGATAGCTACTCCCCTGATATTATGATTAAACTGAAATTACCAGAATGCATATTGTTACTAGTTAAATTGCCATTGCTGATGTCCGTGGTCAAGGGTTCAACAGGCCCTGTGCCAGAAGGAGAGAATTATAAACACCAACAAAAGAGAGAGTCGATACACAGGGCTCACACCTGCCTTTTGGAAAACACTCAAAACACAGAATTGGCGTGACATCCTCTTGTCATGTATAGGGGATAATCTCCCTAGCCCTAGTTTGTGTGATCTTGTATATCTACATAAAAGTGGGCTATCTCCAAGAATAGGACGAGGTAGGCTCACTCACGTAATGTGACATGCTTCATCATTTGCTGCATCCTCCCACCCTAGTGAGATGATACTACCAGGGTAGACTCAACCTCAAGTCTAGGATATCACCTGCATAAAGGATACTTTGTAGCATATCCAAGGTGTTTTTAGACAGAACTGGATCCAAGTATCTTATGCAGAGAAAAGATTAGTTTCTAACAACTCCTTCAGGTGGGCTCCCGCCTTAGGTTGAGTCCACCATGGTAGTATCATCTGATCAGGGTGGGACAAGGCGGCAAACGGTGAAGCTTGTCCCATTACGCAGATTGCATTAATATCAAAATATTAGGTCATAGAGAAATCTTTGCTGTTTCATGTCCTTATGAAGTGCATGCTGCAAGCCTTAAGTATGTTCCTTGTTACCATATGACAGTTATTGACATGGTACAGCTCTTGGTCTAATATACCATAGGTATAGCAACAAGCAAAAAGCTATTGCTAGAGCATAGGCCTGGCAGCAGCTATTTTATGTGTATTTGTAAAGCGCACTATCACCTGTGAGGGTATGCTGGCATTGAGCAGGTCTGTGTTCATCCAGGCCTGCCTAGGTAGGTTGGTTAATTGAAAAGTCAGGTCTTCAGCATCTTACAGAATTCAAGAGAGTAGGAGGCCCCGATGTGGAGTGGGAGACCTTTCCATACTTTTGGAGCCGTGTAAGAGCCGTCCATCCTCCTGATATGGTTCTTTGTATGAGTGGGATGTGTGGAAACTTTTTGCCACAGCAACCCTGCATGCCGGGGGCGGGGCGACATCACGCGACTCCGCCCAGCCATCGTCTGCGTACGTGACATCAGCGAGGTCACATAAGACCCGCCCCGGCGCGCCCACATCAGTTTTTTCCTTTTCCACGTGCTGTTCCTTGCTACGGGCCTGTTTAAGGCCCCCTTTCTTCCATTCTTTTTGGTGGATCAGTGTGCGAATGCCTTCGGACTTTAAAACATGCACACTTTGTGGGCTTCTTATGTAGGCGACGGACCCTCACCTCATTTGCATGTGGTGTTTGGGGGAGCAAATACCAAAGGAAATGATGGACGGAGTGTTGAACATTGCAAGCACTCACCCCCAGTCAACTGATCTGGGTTTAATCCATCACCGTTCTTTAGCCCACTCTGCCACCCCAGTTCAGACATGGCCATATGCAAATCAGTCTGACCCTGTGCCTCATGGGAACAGTTCAGCCCGAACTGCCAAGCCATGTCTTCCCTGGACCGGAAACAAGCTTCCTAAGACCGGTTTCTGGCATTTCAGCCGTCTTCAGCCAGGCTTGCTTGAATCCAGTGGCAAAGTGAGCAAGGGACTCACGTCTGAGCATACCCTGCCAACTTATGGCGAACAAAGCAACAACCAAAGGAAATGATGGATGGAGTGTTGAACATTGCAAGCACTCACCCCCAGTCAACTGATCTGGGTTTAATCCATCACCGTTCTTTAGCCCACTCTGCCACCCCAGTTCAGACATGGCCATATGCAAATAAGTCTGACCCTGTGCCTCATGGGAACAGTCCAGCCCGAACTGCTAAGCCATGTCTTCCCTGGACCGGAAACAAGCTTCCTAGGCCCGGTTTCTGGCATTTCAGCCGTCTTCAGACAGGCTTGCTTGAATCCAGTGGCAAAGTGAGCAAGGGACTCACGTCTTGGCATACCCTGCCAACTTATGGCGAACAAAGCAAAAACCAAAAGAAATGATGGACGGGGGAGGACCGTGCTGAGCCACAGGGGTCGGTGGACTCTTCTCGTCACGCTCCAGGTCGAGGGCGGACCCCTCGTCCCTCTCCGGGCCCCTCTCGTACCTCCTCACAGGTGGCTGCCTCGTTGGAGTGCAAGTGGGAGGTTGTATGGTCCCTGGCGCTGCCACAGGGGTTGCCGGGTGACCTTCGCCTCCTTCTGGGCCACGGCCGGTGAAGGGCTTCGGGCCCCTCCCCGGGCCCGTCCCATTCCCCCACGCAGGTGGTTGCCTCGGCAGGGGTTGGGCCGGCGTTGCTCCGGGGCCGGTGTGGCTCCAGCTCTACTCCGGTCCCCTGGTGCGGGGTGACTTGGAGGTCCCTTACCCAATGACGCCGGATGGCGCCGGTGTCCTGCTTCAAGCAGCGGACTCTACGGCTCCGCGCAGGGGTCGTACCGTGGATTCGTCTTCGGACGCTCCTTCTCCGGAGGCAGGATGCATATTGGTATCGTCCTCCCCGGAGACTGGTCACCGTGTGGTGTCCTTTTCACCGGCGTCGAAGGGCGACTTCCCGCCCTTCCTGAGGCAGGGGTGTTCGTCGGAAGAGCGGCAGGTCCCTCATTCTTCGGCTCCTCCTGACTTCCAGGTCTGGCCCTTGCCCACCCCGCTTGGCCTCGGGGACTGCCGCCTTAGTTTGCAGCCGTCGCCCACAGAGGAGCTGCTTTTTCCACTGCGGGGCCCTACGGATGCAGGTGCGGCCTTCGCTCACATGGTGTCCACGGCTGTGGGCATTCTGCGCATGGGTGATCCAGTGGCTCACTTTCCGGCGGACCATCTGTTGGAGGTCCTCCACCAGGGCTCTGGTGGGAGGGAAATCTTGCTTCCCTTTGAAGGTTCGCTCCTTTCTGCCTTGACGGGGACTTGGAGGCGTCCTGCCTCCGGGGACCCGGTGCCTCTGCATCTTCTGCATCGGCACCTGCCGACGCCGCGTGACCCGGCGTGCCCCGGCGTGCCTGTCCATTCACCCCTCAGCCGCCAGCCCGCTTCTGCAGACTGCTTTTCCCTCCCTGCCGCCCCTGTTGGCTCCGCCGTTTGGAGAGGCCCACTGGCTGGACACTTAGGGATGCAACATTTTCGCCTCGACCTGCGCGGCACCTGCGGGCCCTTAACACCTTGTGTGTGCTGGCTAGGGCCTCCTCCTGTTTGTGGGACTCGGCTGAGTCTCTGGGGTCTGTAGCGTCCCAGGAGTCTGCTCAGGTGGATTTGCGGCATCATGCATTGGATGGCTGGGAGCTTGCGGCATTTATTCTATGCTCCGGACGTCTGAGGCGCTGGGCTGGGCCATGGCTTCCTCCATCGCTCTCCGTCGCCATGCTTGGCTTCGGGACTGCGTCTTCCCCGAAAATATTCGGGAGAGGCCCATTGATCTCCCATTTGATGTCAGTCTATTGTTTCATGCCCCGGCCGACTCCGCCATCCAGAGGCTCTTTGCGGGGCTCCGTCCTCCTCCTCCTCCTCCTTCCCCTCCTCAGTGACTTCTGAGTTAGGGTTGCTTCTGGGCCTTCTTAGGCCGGCTGTTATGGTTGTGGAGTATGTTTTTCTGGCCGTTTACGCCCTTCCTTGGGACTTTGGCATTGTTGGCTGCTGGACGGCCCTTTTGTTGTTGTGTGTGAGTTCTGCAGGAGTTGTTGCGCCGACTTGGCCCTGAGATTGGGCCTTCTGCTTTGCTTGGGCTGCTGTCAAGCCTGCAGCGGGGGTGCTTTTTTTCCCCGTGTTTTTTTTGTTTCTTCCTCTGCTGCGGAAGTTCTTCCAAAGAGGGTTCCCATATCTTGGGACTTCACGTGCCCTATGTGGGGTTATGGTAGCTGTCATATGGCTTGCGCTCTACTAGAGGGTTCTGATCGCCTTCGGGTACCTGTTCTCTATGGTGTTTGCATAGGTTGCTTTTGCTTCCTGAGGTCGTGTGCGTGGCCACTCGTGGTGGTGGCCTGGGCCTCTCCTCCTCTCCCTGCTCCCATTCTGCGGTCTGGGATGTCCCTGTGTTCTCCCTTGCCAGGCGTCGCCTACTCGGCCCTCGGGCTGTTCTTCTTCCTTCTGGCCTTGACTGCCAGCATTGTTCTGGCTGGCAGGCTGCTCTCATCTAGAACGGGCTCGCCTTCTTCTCCCTAGTTTCCTTGGACCCTCTAGGCTTCTTCTTCTTCTTCCGTCTTCCTGTCTTGGCATTCGGCGGAAGCTATGTTGCCTTGTGGGGGAGTGGGGTGGTTCGGCCTCTCCGTCCTTGCCCTTGGTTCCTCTGCTGTGAGTGTACGAGCCTCTTCATCCTTCTTTCCCTCCTACGTCTCCTTGGGGTCGGTGGGGTTCTGCTTGTGGGGGTTCCTTTGGCTTGGCAAGGGCGAGGATCTACCTGGTCCACAGATCTGGTCCCCTGTGGGGCCCTCTGTTCTGCATTGGCTGGTGGGGTCCTTTCGTAGACCCTCCTTCCCAGGGGGTATTACTAGGGTATCTATTCTATGTGAAGGAATTTGCTGCTAGTAGTCTCTATCAGATGTACGAGTTACTTACCTTCGGTAACGATGTATCTGGTAGAGCCGATTCTAACCGCAGATTCCTTCACGGCCCGCCCTTCCTCCCCTTTTCTGCGAGGACCCTTGGGTTGGTCTTCGGTCCTTGCCTCCCAGTGGGGGGCTGTGTCTCCTGTGAGTGCCTTCCTTGTTCTTGACGGGTGGCTCCGTCTGGATGCGGTTCATTCCTCGCTTGGTTCTTTGGAGGATGGGGTTCCAGTGCGCTGGTGTCCTGCTGCTCTGGCTACTCCAGGTTTGGGGGGGATTGTTTCTATCCTTATCCTCCCTCCCCTCCTTCCATTGCTATCCTCTGGTTTGAGGGTCCTCTGGCCATGTCTTGCCCTTGCCATTGTGGGTGGTTGCCCTCTAGGTGGTTGTGCTCTAGATTTGGGTGGCTTGGAAGTTTTGTTGTCCCTGTCTGTCTTGGGACTGGTTCCATTCCTTGCTCAGGATGCGGGGGTGGGTTGCCTACGTGTGCCATGACTTTTACGTGTGCTCTTGCCTCCAGGGCACAGGGATGGGAGGTTGTCTGTGCTGGCAGGGTGACTGTGCAGGTTCCTGCTTCTTCTCTTCTTTCCCTGCCCTTGGGTTCTGCGGTTTGGCATTACTCTGGTGGTGTTGTTTTTTCACTGTTTCTTTCCAATTTTTCTGCTCTTTGTACACTGTTACCATGCTTCCCCAGTTTTTTATCTGGTGATTCCGCGTTGTGGTGCGAAAAAGTTCTCAGAAGAAAACTAATGTGGGCGCGCCTGGGCGGGTCTTATGTGACCTCACTGACGTCACGTACGCGGACGATGCCTGGGCGGAGCCGCGTGATGTCGCCCCGCCCCCGGCCTGCAGGGATGCTGTTGCAAAAAGTTTCCGGATCCAGTCTCACGCCTTTGGATAATTCTGCGTGAAGGAATCTGCGGCTAGAATCGACTCTACCAGATACATCGTTACCGAAGGTAAGTAACTCATACTTCAGGGTGTGTAAGCAGAATGCAGTGACAACTTTGACTTGTGCAGTCAAGTCCAGCTTACAGTCTATGATTATTCCGAGGTTCGTTGTGTCTGTGTGTGTGTGTGTGTGTGTGTGTGTGTCAGTGTCAGAGTTTCGCAAGCCACCAATTGGAGTTCCGTGGTGAGGTGTTCTTGCCGAAGATTACTACTTCTGCCTTGTTGGTGTTAAGCTTGAGACAGATGGCTTTCATTCAGTTAGCAACTTAGTTCATACAAGCGGTGAGCTTGTTTCTTGTGTTGGGGGTCTTGTCGGAGAGGGACAGGTGGTGTTGCGTGTTGCTAGCATCGGAGAGGACGTTAATATTGTCTGCGCGGATGACATTAGCCAGAGCGGTCATGTGTGTGTTGAAGAAGGTGGGGCTGAGCGAAGAACCTAGATGCACTCCACACATGAGTTTTCAGTCTTCCAAGGAGTAAAACGCCAGGCTGACAGCTTTGTGTTCTATTTTCTAAGAAGGAGCTGATCCAGCGGATAACATGTCCTTGGTTGCCACTCTCGTGCAGACTCCTAATGTGGATGGGTTGTGAAACCATGTTAAATGCTGCAGAGAGGTCCAGGAGAATGAGAGCTGCCATGTATCCTCTAACAAGGATCATGTGGATGTAGTTTCTGGCAGTGATGAGTGCTGTTTCTGTAATGTGCTGGGACCTGAATCCAGACTGCGTTTCATTGAGGAGCTTGAGGTTTTTGAGGTGTCTGTTAAGTTTTTGTAAGACATTTGCCGGGTATGGTAGGAGGGAGCTGGGTCTGTATTTGGAAAGTGTGGCTGGGTCAGTGGATGGTTTCTTGAGCAGGGGCATGACAGTGACATGTTTACAGGTGTCCAGGAATATGACTGAGTCGATGGAAGCATTGAGAATAGGTGTTAGTGCTTCGCTGCTCCGTCCTTTGCCGAAGGTGTTGTGGGGGTAAGGTCAGATGGACCCTGTAAGAAACTGGCTCTATATATATTGCACCTAAGTGAGGTACAGTGTGTATAGTGTCCAAGAGTCTCCAGAGGTAGGCAGAGGTTAAAGTTAGATAGAACCTTAATCTCTATTTGTGGTAGCTTGGTCGAGCAGTAAGGCAGTATCAGAAGACAGTGTTAAGCATTTGATGTACACACTCAGTCAGCAAATTAATTCACACACTCAGACACTGAACTCTAGGCCAATAAAAAATATACTGTGTTTTATTTTAGAACAAAGCCAGCCTGGCACAGGTAAGCATTAAATACTTTACAGTAATAAGTTACCGAATGTGGAACAGTTTGAAAATGCAATAGAAATTGTACTTTGTTTGATTTACAGGGGAGCAGTAGTATGCAACACTTAGCAAATACAGTACATTGAAATGAATAGGCTGTTTCAGTAAATTGCAGGTAAGTTACTTTTCACTGTACTTTTCTTACTCAGTGCTGGATACCCGGATTCAGCACTGGGACATTTCCTGCAAACAGGTAAGTAAATACGTTTTGGTAATTCGTGCGATTTTTAAAGAATTTTTTTAAATTTTGAAACTCCACACTTAGAAACTTTTTGGAAGAAAATCGGTCAATGTTATGCTATGGAGGAAAAGTAGTTATCGGTTCACAGGTAAGTTATCGACAGTGGGAGTTCAAGTTCTGGGGGTAGACTCAGGGGTCCCCAGGGTCAGTGGTGCGCTCTTGTTACACCCTCAGGGGCACTGGGGCAGCCGGGTGCAGAGTGTTGAGGCCCAATGTAATCCAGTGGGGCATAGGGGGCCTCCGGTTGGTGGCTGCTAGCTTGTAGGCTACACAGCTTTGGGGCAAAGCTCCTGGACTTTAGCTCAGGGCAAATGGGGAAACAAGCCAGCACAAAAGGTGCACCCTCAGTGGCGCTGGGGTGGCCGGGTGCAGAGTTCTGTTTTGGCGTCGGGTGCCCAGTTGTTTTCTATGGAGATTTTTGGTTTTGGTTTATAGCTGCAGGCTCGGTCCAGGAAGACGTCCGGGAGGAACCAACAGCTGGGCAGGTAAGTTGAAGGGCTCAGGGACGTAGGTGCACCTCGGGTTCTTTTCTCCAGGGCGCAGGACGGCTAGATGCAGGGGTGTCTTTTGAGGTCGGATTTCACCTTACTGGGCCACTCGCGGTTGGGGGGGTTTCCGTGCAGAGGCTGCAGACGAAGTCGGGGAGTCCTGGAGGGGTCAACCCACAATGGACTCGGACTCTGGAACGCTGGGGGACCTCGCTGGAACCAGTGGGTCACTGTAACTCGGACTGTAGGCGACGGGTGTAGTGGTGTTTCCAGGCATCGAGTTTCTTTGTCCTCAGCAGGCTCTGAGTCTTGCTTTGGAGTTTCTTTTGAACAGAACTGCTGTTCACAGGAGATCTGGTCTTTGTTGAAGGCAGCCAGTCCCCAGGAGGTCGCTGACTGCAGGACAAGGCGACTTTTGGCGCTGGATCTCTGAAAACTGTAGACGGGCCGGTAGGGCTGAGGCCAAGTCAGTTGTTCTCTGCAGTGTTCTCTGCTGGGCGTCTTCTTTCGTCCTTCTTCCTCGTAGGTTGTGGGAATTTGAGAAGGCAAGGTTCATGGTGCCCCCGAAATACTAGATTTAGGGGCGTTACAGGTAGGTAAAGGGAAGGGACCAATGGCTCCTTTCCCTGGGGTGAGTACACCCCTATTCTGCCCCTTTCCAATGGGACGGGGGCAGGAGCCTGTCCTTGGTTGGTTGGGTCCCCCCATCCTCAAGATGGCGGGGACTCGGAGTTGTGCTTCACCTCGCCACCCCCACCTGAGGGGTGGAGTTGGCAGAGGTGGGGACACCTCTCTCCCTCAATAGGTTTTCCCGACGATTCTCCTGCCCAAAGTGGGGGGGAGAACCAGTTGCTGAAAGCAGCAAAGGGTCTGGGGAATCTCCAAAGGCGGTATGCCTTTGAAGCTTCCCCTTCGTGAACCCTGCCCATCCTGGGGGAATAGGCTTGGCACCTCCTCCCAGGCTGTGCATTGTTTCAGGCCCCCAAGACCCAGGGGTCCAGAAACATGTCTGTTGGTGGCAGCCTAAGCAGCCACTCAGTTGGAACACTAGAAGTGGGTCGTTTTACAGGGGGCATCTCCAAGATGCCCTCTGGGTGCATTTTTCATTAAATCCCACACTGGCATCAGTGTAGGTTTAATGTGCTGAGAAGTTTGATACCATACTTCTCAGTTTTCAGTGTAGCCATTATGGTGCTGTGGAGTTCGTAATGACAAGCTCCCTGCACCATATACTCTTAATATCAGCACAGCACTTACATTGTTTAAGAATGGACTTAGACACTGTAGGGGTACAGGGCTCATGCACCTGTACCCTCACCACTGGCATAGGGCACCCAGCTAGAGGGGTGACTGATCCATGTCAGGGCAGTGGGTTGTAAGCATGGCACACAGGGATGTGTGCCATGTCGACTCTTCGCTTTGTTCTGCACCAAAACACGCAGCCTGCAAAGGCAGTGTATGTGTGTAAAGGTACAGGGTCTTTAAGGGTGGCACAATAAGTGTTGCAGCCCTTAGAGGTCTTCCCTGGTCACAGTGCCCTGGGTACTTGTGGTACCATTTACCAGGGGCTGACCTGTGGCCAGAGATGCCAATTGGGTTAGTTTTGGGGAAAGAACACAGACCCTGGGAACCTGATTGGCAGGGACCCAGGGCACATCAAGCAAAAGTGCATCAGTAGTCTGGCAAAAAGTGGGGGGGTTAATGCAACAGAAACCCACTCTCCTATAGACCCACCAAGTAGATGGTCTTCATGGAAGCAACAGTTTCAACACTTGTGATGGCAGACCACAAGATCAGGGTTCATTCATCGGCTATGAATGGAAGTCTCGTTGCAACAGTGACAGCGTCCAGTTGAGGGTTTAAGTTGCTGTTTATGAAAGTGATTTTGATATAGAAGAATTCTGAAAGCTTGTTGCAAAGGTCTTGTGAAAAGGTGATGTTGCTGGAGGTGGTAGGAAGTGCAGTGAAATCTTTGATGACAGCGAAGATTCCTTGCAGCTGTTGGTGCTGGCATTGATGTGATCTGCAAGAGCTGTGCACTTGGTGTTCCATAAATGCTGGTGGTAGTGTCTTATGGCTGATTTGAAGATGTTTATCTTCTGTGTCTTGACCTATTCTCCATTTGTACTCCAGTTACTTACAATGGTGTTTCGTCAGCCTCTGTGTACCATCTGGCCAGTGGTCAGGCTCTTGCCACTGGGTTGTGCTAGAGGGCAGCCAGGGTGTCGGTGCATGCGGAGAACCAGCTGTTGAGGTTCGTGAATGCTTACCACAATTTGCTGGTGTGTTCGACTTCTCTTCTGTGGCGCTTTTCAAGCTGTGGCGGGCAGTTCTGTTGGTGGTAGGTCTGTGGTGGGACGGAATGGATATGCTGAAACTGACGGGGCATGGTCTGTCCAGGTCATAGTTGCTAGTTTTCGGCTGTGATGTTGCTGATTGAGGAGAAAATCTGGTCCAATAGGCAACCAGCAGTGTGGATGGGTTCAGCAAAAGGCTGCTTAAGGGCAAGTTTTCAGAGGTTGAACTAGAAGGGCTGTATAGTTTGGATTGGTGTGGTCTTCTAGGGGAATTTTAAGGTTTCTGAGGAGGATGAATGTGCTGGCGTTGGTGAGTGCAATGAAGTCTGTGATGTCTCTGGTGAAATGCTGTGGGATCCCGATGTCTTGTATACGAGGGTTCCACCCATGTAGAAGTTAGTTGAGATGCTTATCTTGAACGTGAGTGTTCCATGTAGCTGGTGGGGGTGTTCATGCAGTTGGTGCAGCTGATGGTACCTTTGAATATGATGGCAACTTCATGCCCAGGATTGTGCGGACAGTCTTGCCTGCCAACCTTGTAGCCAGTGGGGATGGCTGTGGTGCTGTCTAGTGCTAAGCTTGGGTTTAGGCATGCTTTCTTGAGGAAGAGCAGAACTGGAACGCAGTAGGTCCCATATCTACGTGGCATGTTTGGTGTGTGAGTGAGTGAGTATGTGAGTGAGTAGGTATAGAGGAGCATGCATGCAAGTATGGCGTGGTATTTAGTTTGTGAGAGGATGACTGGTTTGTGTGTGAGTGAGTAGGGTGCTGTTGGTGCAGAGTAGTTGGTGTAGTGTGTGGGAGAGTGCATTAGAACTTGCAGGAGGTGCATGTAAATGCCACTTCTGTCTTGTGTGGTGCGGTGTGGCAGCAGTGCCGTGACCGGCATCCAGGGTTGAGCGCACGGAGGAACATTGCAAGGTGCCAGTGGGTAGAAGGAGAACAAGGGTTCCTGGCACTTGACATGGTACAGGCCCAGACTGGCTTGCATTTAGCATGCCAGTAGCGCGTCTGCACTGCATCCACCATTAAATAAGTCCAGGGAAGAGGGAATAACGCAGGGTATTGTGCGTGGGAAACCAGTGTAGTCACTTCCTCTGCAAATGGATGATGGAAAATCGAGTGTCACTTCCTGTGCAGGTCTATAATGGGAAATACAGTGATGTCACTTCCTGTACATTTTTTACTGAAAGGACGTTTATAGGATGGATTTGAAAAAACTGTTTCCATTTCCATTCCTTTTTTTTTTCTTTCATGCACATTGTTTAATTAGTCTCTGTGCACAAACCTGGGTTATATCCCATGCGCCTAGCCAATTACAATCAGCCAACCTTTCTATTTCAAACTGTGGTTGACATGTATGCACCTTAGAAGAAATAAAAACTTGAGGTCCACGGGAGGATGCAGTAGCAACACTTCTTTGTGGCCTAAGTCCTGACATGCAGTGTACATGCCATATGCAGTCATATGAATACCCACTGGTATGAATAATAAATTCCTGCAACTATAGAAAAGAAATGCCTCCCTACATCCTTGCAGGAGGATGAGACATCAACGCTCCTTTGAAATTAAGGTTCTGACATGGCAAATCCATGCGCAATACAAACATCCCACACTCCGCTTTCCGTATTGTGAGTGGGAAAAGTATATGTGGCATGTGAGGAAATTAATGCCTTGCCTCCTGCCAGAGGATGCAATAGCAGCCCCCATTTATGGTTCAAGGTCTGGCATGCCATTAAACGGGTCGTATGTATGCAGGAAGCATTTCCTTTAACTTTATGTTCGAGGCATATGAGCTGCGGATTACACACTTGTGCATAGATCGCCATCTGGTGTTGGGCCTGGATGTTTGCAGTTTTTTTTTCCTCTTGGAAAGTCTTTGGAAGTCACGAGGTCGGTGACTTCTCCTTTGGATCGTATTGCGCATGGGCTTCGGCTCCATCCTCAGATTGTTTTTTTCCGCCATCGGGCTCGGATGTGATCTTCGCGCTCCGGCTCCGAACAGCTTCCAGTTCGACGATCGACGCGCAATCCTCACCCCAAACTGCGGTATTGTTTCGATCGCGATCTCCCCCACTCAACGCACCTTCTCATCGGCACGGACCTTCAGTTCCAGTCGTCGACGGCGGCCTTCGAGCCTCTCCAAGCTTCGGTCCTGGCTAATGGAAAGGACTCCATTTAAAAAGTGCCCTCGATGTGGGTCCAAATTCCCCCGCACCGATCTCCACGAGGTATGCAATCTCTGCCTCTCCCCTGAACACTAGGCTCGAGACTGTCCGGCGTGTAAGTCCTTCCGGTCCAAAAAGACTATTCGGGACCGAAGAGCCAGAAGAACTATGGCGCACTCCTCGACGACGATTCCGGACGACATCTTTGGAGAAGGCATCGACGCTGCAGAGCAGTACACCGAAGAGGGCCTCTTCAGCGCTTCCGAGGCCGACGACTCAGATGTGGAAGACATCACCCTGGCGCAGAGGGTAGTGAGTACTACCTACCTATGCTTAAAGGAGTGGTGAAGCATGCGCCAGAGGTTTTTAAGGACCCAGTTAGGGCCAGGGTCATTAACCCGAGCATCGAGAAAAAATACAAAGCTGCCCCTACAGATCCCTCCTACATCAGAGGGCCAGCGCCACTAGACTCTCTAGTTGTATCCACTGCACGTAAAAGGGCAAATTTCCAGGCGTCAGGCTAAGCACCACCACCTGACAGGGAGTCAAAGCTACTGGATGCATCAGGAAAACGCACTGAGTCACAAGCAGCCAATATATGGCGTATCGCAAATACTCAAGCCCTATTGGCCAGATATAACAGGGCACATTATGACGAGTTAGAGAGCATAATGCACCACCTCCCTGAGAAATATAAAGCTAGGGCCAACAAACTAATTCAAGAGGGTAAGACTATCACATACACCTCTATACGCTGTGCCTTAGATGCAGCAGACACATCTTCCAGGGCCATCAATACAAGCGTCGTCCTCCGTCGCCATGCTTGGCTGAGAGTATCAGGGTTTAAACCGGAGGTACAAGCCTCCATCCTTAACCATCCCTTTGACCAGGAACATCTATTTGGCCCAAAGGTAGATGAGGCCCTAGAAAAAATTAAGAAAGATACGGCGAAGTCCATGGGAGCCTTACAGTCACACCCTCCTAGACGCTCCTTTTGCCGCTCTTCCTTTCGCAGTACATCTAGAGGCTACTCCTCAGATACCTCGTCCACTTCGTACAAATCCCCCACTCAGTCCACCTTCACGAGGGGTTATCAAAGAGGTGGCTATAGGGGTAACAATAATAAAGGCAGAGGCGAAACAAACAACGCCCGCTCTGCCACAACGCCTACCCAATGACTTCCCCCCCCCCCTACTCTCCCCAGACCATTCCACTCCGGTTGGGGGCAGACTCCAAAATTTCCTTCCCGTCTGGGCTACCATCACCTCAGACAAATAGGTGACACAAATAATTCAATCAGGCTACTGCCTAGAACTAATATCTACTCCCCCAAACATTCCACCCAGGAAGCGCCCAATGTCACAAGAACATTTAATACTCCTAAAACAGGAGGTAGTCTCCCTCCTACAAAAACAGGCAATAGAACCCGTTCCTACCAACCAACAAAACATGGGAGTCTACTCCCTATGTTTTCTCATACCAAAAAGGGACGAGACTCTGCGGCCCATCCTAGATCTCCGGCCCCTAAACACGTACATACACTCAGACCGTTTTCATATGGTAAAGCTTCAGCAAATACTTCCGCTCCTCTCCCAAAACGACTTTTTGACCACCCTAGATCTAAAAGACGCGTATTTTCACATTCTGGTGCACAAAGCTCACCGCAAGTACCTCAGATTTGTAGTGGACGGACAACACTTCCAATTCAAGGTGCTCCCGTTCGGAGTCACAACAGCGCCAAGGGTATTCACCAAGTGCCTAGCAGTGGTAGCAGCACATTTACGAAGACAACACATCCACGTCTTCCCATACTTAGACGACTGGCTAAAAAAGCCGGGTCGTACAATCAGTGTGTTCAACACACATCTACCACCATTCAATTACTCCACCAGCTGGGCTTCACAGTAAACCACCAGAAGTCCCATCTCCAACCATCCCACAGAAAACAATACCTTGGTGCCACCATAGACACCTCAAGAGCACTAGCCTACCCCAATTCGGCAAGGATTGCAAGCATTCAAGCTCTACGCGCAAAATTCGCACTACAACACTCCCTTCCAGCTCGAGTGTTTATGCAACTAATAGGGATGATGGCCTCTTGCATTTTCATTGTGCCTCATGCAAAACTCCAGATGCGTCCTCTCCAAGAGTGCTTAGCGCGCCAATGGAACCAGGCCCAGGGTCAATTAACAGATTTAGTGTAGGTAGACGGTCGCACCCATCGCTCTCTGCAGTGGTGGAACACCACAAACCTTTCCAAAGGTCGACCGTTCCTGGACCCGGTTCCTCAAATAGTACTGACAACGGACGCATCGCTCTCCGGCTGGGGAGCTCATCTATTACATCTCACCGCACAGGGCAAGTGGACACCTCAACAAAAGTTACTCCATATCAACCATCTGGAGTTCCTAGCAATCTTCTTAGCCCTAAAATCTTTCCAAACTCAAATTTCAGGCAAGGCAGTCCTGATCCGAACAGACAACATGACAGCCATGTATTATATCCAAAAACAAAACGGCACACACTCTCCACAGCTCTCTCACCTAGCACAGAGCATATGGAGATGGGCGATACCCCAGAAAATCTTTCTCCTAGCTCAGCATGTCCCAGGAGTCCAAAACACAGTGGCAGATCTGCTCAGTAGACAGACACAACAGATCCACGAGTGGGAGCTTCACCCGCAAGTTCTTCACCGATACTTTCAAATGTGGGGGCATCCACAGATAGACCTCTTCGCCACCCACGAAAACGCCAAATGCCCAAGCTTCGCCGCCAGATACCCACACCCATTGTCCAAAGGAAATGAGATATGGATGAACTGGTCAGGCAAATTTGCGTACGCTTTTCCGCCTCTCGCACTCATTCCACTAGTGGTGCGCAAACTACAACAACACTCCCTCACACTAATCCTAGTAGCTCCAACGTGGGCCAGACAACCGTGGTATACCACACTGCTGGAACTATCTGTAGTGCCACACCAAAAACTACACCTCTCTCCACACCTCTTAACCCAGAACCATGGAGAGATCAAACACCCGGACCCAGCTCAGCTCAGCCTTGTGATCTGGCTCCTGAAATCTTAGAATTCGGGTACCTAAATCTTCCCCCTGACTGTATGAACGTCATCAGAGAAGCTAGAAGACCTACCACTAGAGCGTGCTACGCCGCCAAGTGGAAACTTTTTGTTGTTTATTGCCATGCCAACACCATCAATCCACTAGACGTGTCCATTCAACACATAATAGGCTACTTACTCCACCTACAAAGGTGCAATCTAGCCTATACGTCCATTAGACTACACCTCGCAGCTATTGCAGCTTACCTACAAAACAGGCAACATCTATCACTCTTTAGAGTGCCTGCCATCAAAGCCTTCATGGAAGGCCTTAAAAAAATAATTCCCCCCAGAGTGCCACCCTCACCTGTGTGGAACTTAAATATCGTTCTCACAAGGCTAATGGGGCCTCCCTTCGAACCTCTCCATAAATGCGAACTACAGTTTCTAGCATGGAAAAACGCTTTTCTTGTAGCCATCACTTCCCTTAGAAGGGTCAGTGAGATACAAGCACTTACCATTCAAGAACCCTTTCTCCAAATGCACCATAACAAAGTTGTTCTCCGTACCATCCCAAAATTCCTCCCTAAAGTCATTTCTCCCTTTCACCTAAACCAAACAGTAGAACTACCAGTATTTTTCTCGCAACCACAGACCGTTGCGGAAAGGGCTCTTCACACACTAGATGTGAAACGAGCCTTACTCTACTACATTCAGAGAACACAACCTTTCCGTAAGACCAAACAACTGTTTGTTTCTTTCTCTCCACCACACAAAGGTAACCCCATCTCAAAATCTGGGATAGCTAGGTGGATTGTAAAATGCATTCAAATCTGCTACCATAAAGCAAAGCCTTTGGCGGGTCCGGGATCACGGGGTACCGGGGACGACTTTGAGCGCCATTTTGCATCGGGCTGGGGCACTCTCGCGCAATCTCGCGAGATCTCGCCCTTCTGAGCCTACTTGAGGCAGCGAGAGACGGCAGGTCAGCCTGGAGAAGGTGACCATTTACACCGACCTCGCTAGCGCTAGCTGCGCTTTTTGCCTGCTCTTCTGATTTTAAATTTCCCGTTTGTATTTTATTCTATTTGTGTTATTTTCACCTTGTTTTTATCTGCACCGACCCCCCTGGCCTTATTCTTGCACCATAAAACCCCCCTGGGGACCATCTCCACTGCCTTTGGCGGGTCCGGGATCACGGGGTACCGGGGACGACTTTGAGCGCCATTTTGCATCGGGCTGGGGCACTCTCGCGCAATCTCGCGAGATCTCGCCCTTCTGAGCCTACTTGAGCCTCTTTCGGTCGCGCAGCGGTGACGCGCAGCGGTGCGCCTTCATCGCGCCTGAGTCCAGCCAGAGTCCTGCCCGTCTGCGCTCGTCCGCGCTAGGCAGGGCTAGGGCAGGGGACTCCGGACCTCTCAGGATGATATCAGCTGAGAACCTGCGCCTTTTACGACACCAGGTATGTGACTGCTGCCTCGGCTCCTTGGATCCTCTCAGTGGTCCTTTCCAATGCCCCACTTGTCCTTTTACACTTCCTATACCAATGTGCATTAATAGTCTCCAGTTGAGGCCCTCGGCGGACATTCAACCAGCCGATACCATAGGTAAAGTTAATCAATCCATCCTTAAAGTTATGCATTTGAATGTTAGATCACTGTCTTGTCACTCCCAAGAAGTCCTCTCGCTGATTTCTGATGACAATCCGGACATTTTTTTCTTTACGGAAACTTGGCTGCACGACCAGTCCATGGCGGTCATTAATCTAGCCCTTCCTGCGGGCTACATTATGCACTCTCTCCCTCGCAAGGCCAGAGGTGGAGGTATTGCAGTTGCGGTGAAAACTTGCTACCCCTGCATCTGGAAACCTATCACCATAGCAGGTTGCGAGAGTGCTCTATTTAACATCTCAGTGAATCCCCATTTCACCTTCACGGGACTTCTAATTTACAGACCTCCTGGGCCTGACGCCGCTTTTCGTCAAAGCCTTCCGGAGGTAATTTCCTCCTTAGCTTTAAAGACTGCCTACTTTACGATTATCGGCGACCTCAACCTACATATGGACGCGCCACTTTCCAACTCGATCCATAGCTTGTTGGCTGATCTTGAGGCGTTCCAACTGATCCAAATGGTACAATCCCCTACTCACACAGGTGGCCATCTATTGTATCCTGTTTTGACGAATCTTTCTACGAATATCTCAGTGCTCCATCCCAGACCCATGGCATGGACTGACCACCATCTCATTGAATTTCGTATTACAACCTCCTGCTCCCTCCCTAAAAACAATCCCTTAGCCAGTCTTAGACGCCCTTGGAGAAACTTAAATTTTGAGCATTTCCATCAGCTCCTGATGAAATTTCATCCCCTACCCCCCACTGAAGTTTCCCGTGGCTATGACAGCTTCTGCGAGTGGCTAAATAACGCATTAGATTCACTTATTCCGGCTAAGTGGAGTAAGACCAGATCTAGCCCTTCTAACCCCTGGTATAATGTTTCCCTCAAAACTCTCAAAATCTCCTGTAAAAAGGCAGAACGCGCGTGGCGCAAAACGTATGATACTGACCTCAAGGCAGCCTATAGGGCTTGCACTAGAGTGTATCATCGGGCCATATGTACGGCCAGGGCGGCTTTTTACTCTCAGGAGATCAAGAACAGCACCAACCCCACCAAGGTCATCTTCAGGGTGTGTAAGGACCTTACTAGTAAAAGGACTGATACTGCTGCCCTCCAACCCTCTATGACGCACTGTGAGGACTTAGCCTCCACCTTTTCGACAAAAAATGAGGCTATCTATAAGTCATTCGCCCAGCTTCCTATTGTGGAGACTAGCACTACGTCACTGGTTCATAAACCATTATTGATTATTCCTAGTCCGACCTTGGATGAATTCTCTGCCTTGACGACTAAAGTTAAATCCGGCTCCCCGGACGACCCCATGAGACCCTTTCAATTCCGGGAATTCGCTGAAGGCTGCTTCCCTGCTCTTCATGGCCTTATTAATTTGTCCTTCAGCACGGGCAGTGTTCCTAAAGCTTGGAAACAGGCGACGGTTATTCCAATTCTTAAAAAACCCGCCCTTGATCCCACCAAGCCCGAACACTACCGACCTATTTCCCTTCTTCCTTGGCCAGCTAAATTAGCAGAAGCTCATGCTAATGCTATTCTATCTTCTCACCTGCAGGAAGCAAATATATTGGACAATTCCCAAAATGGGTTTCGTGCAGGCCACAGCACAGAAACTGCCTTCCTGGCTGTGGTGGAGCACATCAGGCATCTGTTGGATCTGGGTCAGACGGCGGCACTGATCCTTTTGGATCTCAGTGCCGCCTTCGATACGGTGTCTCACCAGATTCTTTTACATCGCCTGATGGATGCAGGAGTTGGAGAGGTGGCACTTGAGTGGTTTCGCTCCTTTCTTAAAGATCGAGCCTTCAAGGTTTCCACACCCCCATTTGTTTCTGCCTCTCGCCCCATACTCCAGGGTGTTCCCCAAGGGTCGGCCCTGAGCCCTACCTTGTTTAACTTATATGTTCAGCCATTAGCGGAGGTAGCCCACAGTTTTGGTCTCTCCTTAGTGTCATACGCCGATGACACGCAGTTGGCGGTGGCTCTTAATGGCGACCCCAACATGGATGCCCCCACCTTTCAGTCAGCTCTAAAAGCTGTGGCCGGCTGGATGGCGAACAATCGGCTCCAACTTAATGCCTCTAAGACCGAGGTCCTTATTTTTGGTAGGGAAAGTGAATTATGGGGAGATCAGTGGTGGCCTTCTGATCTTGGCCCCGTCCCCTCCCCTGTGACTGAGGTCAGAAACCTTGGGGTGTGGTTCGACCATAAGCTCTCCTTCACTTCCCACACAAAACGTGTGGCTGGCACCTGTTTTGGTACCCTGCAGTGTCTCCGACCAATCTTTAAGTTCTTCGATGCAGAGACCAGACAGATTATTGTCCAAGCCCTGGTTCTTACCAGACTAGATTATGCTAGCTCCCTGTTTCTGGGCCTTAATCAGGCCGAGCTATCTCGTCTTCAGAGAGTTCAGAATGCGGCAGCTAGGATGCTTGTTGGCCTTCCGAAGTTTGTCTCGGCCCGTCGGACTATCCAGGATCTCCATTGGCTGCCGGTGGGGCAGAGAATTAAGTTTAAAGCTCTTTGCTTAACTTTTAAGATTCTCAAAGCAGCCTCCCCTCCCATCCTTGCACAGACTATCCAGCACTATGTCCCTGCCAGAGCTCTTCGCTCTGCTGGATCTAATTTGGCCATTGTGCCACGTTTCAAAAAATTTAGGATGGGCGGACGCTCTTTCTCGGTGTTGGCGGCTACTCTCTGGAACTCTTTGCCTGCCCCTTTGCGCTCCATTCCTGAGTTGTTTCCTTTCAGAAAGGCACTTAAAACCCTCCTTTTTACCACAATCTAGGCCCATCTTTTCCACCTGTTCTGTCGTGTTGTGTTATTATTCTCCAAAGCGCCGGGACGCCACTTTGCTGCGGCATCCGTGCGCTATACAAAAATCATATAACATAACATAACAAAGCTAACGCTATCCATTCCCTCGAAAGCCCATTCTACACGAAAAATAGGGGCTTCCATGGCATTCTTAGGGAACATCCCATTAGATGATATCTGCAAAGCAGATACATGGTCAACACCGCACACTTCCACCAAACACTATTGTGTAGATGTGCAAACTAAGCAACAAGCTAGTGTGGGCCAGGCTGTACTCAAAACATTATTTTAAACCACTGCTACAGATACGGGTGGTCGCTGCTATCGGTGGGTACTGCTATATAAATCTGAAAGAAACACGTTAGTTAGATTCCTCACCTTAGAATATCCCCAGGCGTCAGACTGGATCCGGAAGATTTTTCGTCAGCAATACCCCTTGCGCGCCGCTAGGCGTCGTCTGCGGCTCCGCGTCCGTCGTCGGCGTCGTGCGCCGGGATGACGTCGTCGGAGTACTTAGACGCCGCCCTCGCGCGCTGACGTCAGTTCTTCTTTTTTCCGCGCCAGTAAGCGCAGATCCGGGAGAGCTACCCCTTTTAGTCTTTTTTGACTAACTCTTTTTGATCATTTTTGATCCCTGTCTGTCGACATCTGGTGCCGGTAGGATGCCTGGGTTCAAGGCTTGTGAAGACTGTCATCGACTGATGTCGGTGACCGATCACCACCGCCGGTGCCTCTATTGCTTAGGCCTCGACCACGACGCGGAGTCGTGCAACGACTGCCAGGCCCTGACTTCGAAGGCTAGGCGGGAGCGGTCCCGCAAGCTTCTCGAGCTTCGCCACTCGGCTCCGCGTCGTGCGCGATCCCAGTCCAGGAGGAGGTCCAAGGATCGCTCGCGGAGCCCTAGCCGACGCCACCATCGATCGTCGGGCTCCAAGTCGTCGGGTAAGTCCAAGCACTCAAAGAAGTCCAAGAGGCGACATCGCTCTTCGGACTCCCCTCGCCGGTCGCGCGACTCGGCCGAGGGTCCCAGTGGTTCCACCCCCGCGGCTCCGGCGGAGCCGCAGGTGCCGCGTCCGCCCCCATACCTTCCGGTCCCTGGGGCTGACGCGGCGCCGGCGGAGATCAGCGCCTTCCTCTCGGCCATGAGGAGCCTGGCCCCGCCGTCGACGCCCGCAGGCGCGCCTTCGGGCCCCGCGGGCTCGACTGGGCGACCTCGCGTGCCGGCGGCTCCGGCCCCGGCGCCGTCGACGACTCCGGTCTCGACGCCGCAGGTCCCCGCGGGGCCCATGCCTGGGCCCCAGTCGACGCCGGTTGACCTTGTCACTCCTCCACCGGCGCCGACGCCTGAACCACCGACGCCGTCACCGGCGCCGCCGACGCCGACGCCTGTGACGCCGACGCCCCAGTTTAGCCCTCATCCGGACCCGACGCCGGCACGGCGTCCGCCGACGCCGCATCCGACGCCGCTAGAGACCTACCATCTCTACAGTCCGGTTCCGATCATTCCTCCTGTTTATCAGGAATCGGAAGAAGGGGGCGACTGGGAGGGGTTCGAGGACCCTCTGGCTGTTCAGTCACAGCTTTCTCAGGACTGGGCAGATGAACTGGGGGAGGCCAGCGGGCTGGACACCTCGCCAGACGCTGGATTCACTTCTCCTCCGACCGTGGCTTCGGAGGAGGGTGCAGCATTTTCTGTGGTGCTGCGCAAGGCGGCTGAGGCCCTTGGGCTCGAGTTGCCTGCCGTGGCTGTGAGGACCAACATCCTCACTGAGGTGCTTCAAACCTCAGCAAGCTCCACTGAGCCTCTGCTGCCGTTTAACGAGGCCCTCACTGACGTTCTGCAGGGCACCTGGTCCAAGCCCTCCACAGTTCCTCCTGTGGATAGGAACGTTGCCAGGCGCCACCGCCCTGCTCCGGGCGACCCCAGCTTCCTGTCCCAACACCCCACCCCCGAGAGTCTGGTTATCCAGGCCTCTACTTCCCAATCCTCCTTCCCGACCGCTCCGCCGGACCGGGATTCCAAGAGACTCGAGCAGTTTGGCAAGAAACTGTTCTCGTCCCTTAGTTTGGGCCTGCGGTCCTTAAATACCGCCTGTCTCTTGGACCGTTATTCCCATTCCCTGTGGGATACGGTGGAGGACGTGCTGCCCCTGTGTCCGGAGGAGGTCCGGCCACGTCTTTCCCAGGCTCTGGCCGATGGGAGGGATGCAGCACGGCACGCCATAAGATGTGGGCTTGACACCACGGACTCGCTAGGTCGGGCGATTTCCACCACGGTGGCGCTCCGCCGCCACGCCTGGATGCGGTCCACGTCATTTTCCGGGGATGTCCAGAACACCCTCATGGACATGCCCTTTGATGGCACTCGCCTGTTTGGTGAGAAGGCGGACAGTGCGCTGAACCGCTTTAAGGACTCCCGGGCTACGGCCAAGTCCTTGGGCCTCTCGGCTCCGCGGGCGCACACCTCCGCTTTTCGCCCCTTTCGTGGCCAAGGAAGGGGCGCCTCCTCACGTCCGCAGAGCCACCAGCCGCAGAACCAACCTGCGCGCGGTCGCGGACGTGGCTTCCGCCGTGGCGGAAATGGAGGCCGACGTGGTCAGCCCACATCCACCCCGGCAGCATCCGCCTCAAAGCCTTCCTAGTCCGAGCTTTCAGGCCCATACCACGCCAGTGGGCGGCAGAGTTCGCCATCACCTGCTCCACTGGCGGTCCATAACATCGGACAGGTGGGTGCTGCAAATCGTCCGAAGGGGCTACTCCCTCCCCTTCGAGACGACCCCTCCAGCCATGCCTCCACAGCACCACCGTATCTCGGGGGATCATTTGGATCTTCTCCGCGAGGAAGTTTCGGCTCTCTTGGCCAAGGGGGCCGTCGAGCGCGTTCCGAGTCCAGAAGTAGGTCGTGGTTGTTATTCCCACTACTTTCTGGTTCCCAAGAAGGGCAAGGGGGGCCTGCGCCCTATCTTGGACCTCCGGAACGTCAATGCCTTCCTCCGAAAGGAAAGGTTCAAGATGCTAACGTTGGCTCAGGTTTTAGCTGCCCTAGACCCTGGAGACTGGATGGTAGCGTTGGACTTGCAGGACGCATATTTCCATATCCCCGTCCTGCCGGCCCACCGGCGTTACCTGCGGTTCACGGTGGGCCAAGAGCACTTTCAGTTTACCGTGCTCCCCTTCGGCCTCACCAGTGCCCCTCGGGTGTTCACGAAAGTGATGGCGGTGGTCGCAGCTCATCTGCGCAGATCAGGGGTCCCAGTCTTCCCCTATCTCGACGACTGGTTGTTGAAGGCGGGCTCGCCCCAGGCAGTCGTCTCCCACCTCCAGACTACGGCGGATCTCCTGCATTTGCTGGGGTTTTCCATCAACGTGCCGAAGTCACACTTGAGTCCCTCTCAGAAGCTCCTCTTCATCGGAGCGGTTCTCGATTCGGCGCAGTTCCGGGTCCATCCACCGGAACAGCGGGTCCGGGATATACAGGCCCTGATTCCCATCTTTCGGCCTCTATCCCGGGTTTCGGTCAGGCTAGTGTTGCGGCTTCTGGGGCTGATGGCCTCCTGCATCCTACTAGTGCATCACGCCAGGCGGCGCATGCGGGCTCTGCAGTGGGACCTGAAGTTTCAGTGGGCCCAGCATCACGGCAACCTGTCCGACCATGTCTTGATCTCGGAGGGCACTGCACAGCAGTTGCAGTGGTGGCTCACGGACCGCGAGTGGGTCAAGGGCAAGAGCCTCTCCCTTCCCCAACCGGAGCATGTCGTAGTGACGGATGCGTCCCTCCTGGGTTGGGGTGGCCATATGGGAGAGGCGGAGATCAGAGGCCTCTGGTCTCCGGCGGAGTCTCGTCTCCACATCAACCTGTTGGAGTTGAGAGCGATCCGGCTTGCACTGAAAGCCTTCCTTCCCTCTGTCAGGGGAAGTGTCGTGCAGGTGTTCACGGACAACACCACCGCCATGTGGTACTGCAACAAACAGGGCGGGGTGGGGTCGTGGACCCTTTGTCAGGAGGCTCTGCGCCTCTGGACATGGCTGGAACACCAGGGCGTCACCCTGGTGGTTCAACATCTGGCGGGCTCTCTGAACGCCAGAGCAGACGAACTCAGCCGCCGGTGCATGATGGATCACGAATGGCGTCTGAACTCCGAAGTGGTGCAAGGCCTCTTTCAGCAGTGGGGAGAGCCTTGGTTAGATCTATTCGCCACCGAAGAGAACGCGCAATGTCAGCAGTTCTGCGCGTTGGAATTTCCAAGGCGGCACTCGCTCGGCGACGCTTTTCGTCACGAGTGGAGTTGCGGTCTGTTGTACGCCTTTCCGCCTATACCACTTCTGCCCAGAGTGCTGAAGAAGATCAGGCGCGACCGGGCCCAAGTCATCTTGGTGGCTCCGGATTGGGCACGAAGATACTGGTATCCCGAGCTACTCAGTCTGTTGACCGATCCCCCGATACGTCTGCCCCTTCGGGAGGATCTTCTGTCGCAGCAGCAGGGGACGGTCCTCCACCCGAACCTGTCCAGCCTCCACCTCCATGCGTGGAGATTGAGCGGCGGCAGTTGATGCCATTTGACTTGCCTCCTGAAGTCTGTGATATCATTCTGGCAGCCAGGCGTCCCTCCACAAAGTCGGTATACGCCTGCCGGTGGAACAAATTTGTGGCATGGTGCACAGCAAAGGCTGTGGATCCCCTTTCCGCCCCTCTTTCTGAGGTTCTCCTCTTCCTTCTTTCTCTGGCCCGGCAGGGCTCTGCCCTGGGCACCCTGAAAGGTTATCTTGCTGCCATCTCCGCCTTCTTGCGGCTTCCTGATCAGCCTTCTCTTTTCAAGTCCCCTGTGGTTACACGCTTTCTCAAAGGCATTACACACACGTTCCCTCCTGTCCCTTTTGTAATGCCTCAGTGGGACTTGAATCTGGTTTTGACATTCCTGATGTGCGCTCCCTTCGAGCCTCTTCACAATTGCCCTCTTCGTCTTCTAACTCTAAAGACTGCTTTTCTGGTAGCCATCACCTCGGCTAGACGGGTGAGTGAGCTCCAGGCTTTATCTTCAAAGCCTCCTTTTCTATCTGTTCATCCGGACAAGGTTGTCCTTCGGCCTCGTCCCTCTTTTCTTCCTAAAGTGGTGACTCCATTTCACCTTGGGCAGTCTGTCACCTTGCCCACCTTCTTTCCGCCTCCGCATCCTTCCAAAGAGGAAGAGAGGCTCCACCGTCTGGACCCAAAACGTGCGCTCTCCTTCTATCTGGACCGCACAAAACAGTTCCGGGTGGACGACCAGCTTTTTGTTGGGTACGTGGGCGCTAAGAAGGGGAAAGCTGTGCACAAACGAACCATCTCTCGGTGGGTCGTTTTGTGTATAAAAATCTGCTATTCCTTGGCTAAACAGGACCCTCCTGTTGGGCTGCGCGCCCATTCTACTCGGGCCACGGCGGCTACTACTGCCTTGGGACGGGGAGTCCCTTTGCAGGACATCTGTCAGGCGGCGACGTGGGCTTCTCTACACACGTTTGCCAGGCATTATTGCCTTGACAGCCAAGTCCGGAGGGATGGCTTCTTTGGCCGTTCTGTCCTCCAGGACTTTCTGGTGTGATCTTGGTTCGCAGACCCACCACCGGGGATGGTATTGCTTGGGTATCTATTCTAAGGTGAGGAATCTAACTAACGTGTTTCTTTCAGATGAACAAGTTACTAACCTTCGGTAACGATGTATCTGTAAGAAACATTAGTTAGTTAGATTCCTCACCGACCCTCCCATCCTCCCCGTTCTGCGAACTGACATCTAGGGTTAAGGTTGTCCTTTCAGGCCCCTAGATTTTATTTTTGGCACCAGTGTCGGTCTTTGCATGGCTCTGCGTTCCTGGCGCGGAAGGCTATGTACAAGAACTGACGTCAGCGCGCGAGGGCGGCGTCTAAGTACTCCGACGACGTCATCCCGGCGCACGACGCCGACGACGGACGCGGAGCCGCAGACGACGCCTAGCGGCGCGCAAGGGGTATTGCTGACGAAAAATCTTCCGGATCCAGTCTGACGCCTGGGGATATTCTAAGGTGAGGAATCTAACTAACTAATGTTTCTTACAGATACATCGTTACCGAAGGTTAGTAACTTGTTCTCTATGCACAAATGTGTAATCTGCAGCTCATATGCCTCGAACGGAATATGCTACTTACCAGTATGCATCTGTTCTTGGCATGTAGAGCTGCAGATCTACACACGCCCACCCGCCTCCCTGGCTACTTTTATCTGTTGCAGTTTATCTTATTTAGATAGCACACACATGGGCATCTTCACTGTTACTACTACGCTCCATCTTTCCCTGCTGGCGAAAAACAATCTGAGGATGGAGCCGAAGCCCATGCGCAATACGATCCAAAGGAGGAGTCACCGACCTTGTGACTTCCAAAGACTTTCCAAGAGGAAAAACAAACTGCAAACATCCGGGCCCAACACCAGATGGTGAACTATGCAAAAGTGTGTAGATCTGCAGCTCTACATGCCAAGAACAGATGCATACTGGTAAGTAGCATATTCCTTTTTGGCTCCTCACTGCGACATCTGTGTGTCAATTTACTAAAAATGCTCAATCACAAAAGGTCCTTTACTACCAGTAAGTTAGTTACAGCAACCACCTTGTTCGACAGGAATAAAATCTTGCAAAACTGCCTAATCAAGTTGCTGCTGGAATTAGCACCTGTAGCCTGGCTCACTACTAAAATTCCATGTTGCTCCTACGGCTACATACATATCATGGGTCTTGATAAACCAACGTTTGGCACAGACAATGTACAGCCCTAGTACTGCTATAGAGTCCAGTACTGAAGGGGTGTATTTGGTTTACAGTGTTGAGGTAACATTGGTCAACTAGAAAAACTAGGATTTCAATTGAACCCATTATATTTGTAAGAATTGATGGGTTTGTCTCTATCATAGGTATGTGCACTAAACCCCTTTGTGTGATAAAACTTCTCCTGCTGCTGGTTTGCACAATAAGTCTTTCTATGCAATGTGCGGCCCAAAGCCTGGTACCTAACTTAAATTTTTTATGTTGTAAAGAACCACTTTTATATTTAAGGGAAGCTGGTTGTGTCGTGATTTGAATTCAGACCCTAATCACATTGAGGAGGGTAGCGTTTGGAGCTAATGTGTGTGTGCAAATTCTATAGACACATGCTTGATATCAGACATGTGCTTGATATTAGACACATGCTCTATATTAGACACATGCTCTATATTAGACACATGCTCTATATTAGACACATGCTCTATATTAGACACATGCTCTATATTAGACACATGCTCTATATTAGACACATGCTCTATATTAGACACATGCTTGATTTTACACACATGCTTGATTTTACACACATGCTTGATTTTACACACACGCTTGATTTTACACACACGCTCGATTTTACACACACGCTTGATTTTACACACACGCTTGATTTTACACACACGCTTGATTTTACACACACGCTTGATTTTACACACACGCTTGATTTTACACACACGCTTGATTTTACACACACGCTTGATTTTACACACATTCTTGATTTACTCACATTCTTGATTCTACTACTAGTGAACATGCACAGATTTATCCAGTAAGGTGTGAAAAGTGGATGTGCTTCCCTTAAGTGATCATGAACCTGCACCTAATCTCTTATGACGATTGCAAATGTGTATGAGAGTTTTACCCTGATGTTTATTCTGCAGTGTTGGTGAACATATTGTATTTTGCAGCTCCTTGTGCAACAGTAGGTGTGACATTTTTACATAAATGTGGAAGCTTATTCAACACAGCTTCCTGTTTTAGATGGGTTCAACTTTTGGGCTCTTGAAACTCCTCCTACCCATACCAGTGCAAGTTAATTTTGTGATTTGTTTGCCACTGAAGTGCTAACCCTAAAACAGAAAAAGAATTGTGACCAAGGAAAGCTAACAAGGGGGTTGGCAGGCCCAAGTGCCAAGAATCAAAGTCCACTGCAAATGTGATGACCAAAGTGAATCTTAACTAAGCGTGTAGCCATAACCCAATGATTATTAAAACGGCAGAGGAATGGACCGTTACCAAACTTGTGGAAACCGCCCCTCATACCTGCCACAAAAATCTGATAGGGACTACTAGCTGCAGATTCCTTCACGTAGAATTATCCCCAGGCGTGAGACTGTATCCGGAAACTTTTTTGCCACAGCATACCTGCTCGCCGGGGGCGGGGCAACATCACGCGACTCCGCCCAGGCGTCGTCCTCGTACGTGACGTCAGTGAGGTCACATAAGACCCGCCCCGGTGCGCCTACGTCAGTTTTTTCGTTTTCCGCGTGCAACGCAGATCCGATCCTTGCTACGGGCCTGTTTCTTCCATTTCTTTTTGGTGTAACAGTGTGCGAATGCCTTCGGGCTTTAAGACTTGCGCGTCTTGTGGGCATCTTATGTTGGCGACGCACCCTCACCTCATTTGTATGTGGTGTTTGGGGGAGGATCACGGCACCACAGATTGTACGGCGTGCCAACAGTTGAAGCCGAAGTCGCGGCGGGAGCGCCGGATGAAATTTCTCTCGGCGCGTCTCTCCAGGTCGACGTCCTCCCCTCGGTCTGCTTCGGCGGACGGCTTCAGATACGGCCGTGGTCCTCGTCCTCGCCTTTCTCCGATGTCACGTGAGCGTCGCTCCCCGGTGGGTAAGTGTTGCAGTTTGTCCCCGGGGGCTGGTTTCCGGCGTACCGTGGGCTGGTTTCCGGCGTACCGGGGGCGTGGACTCTCCGCGGGTGATGCAGCCCCGCGTGTCATCCTATCCACCGTTTCCCGGTGCTGGGGTGTCGCGAGTCCAAATGGAGACATACGCGGCGGCTTTGCAGCCCTCGCTGGCGTCCCCTACACCTTCCCCTCCTGGGGCGCCGACGGATCCCTCGCTCTGCGCAGGGCCCTCTGCGGCGCTGCCGGTGATTCCGGCTCCGGCGCCGACTGGTTCGGATCCAGACTTGGAGGATGTGGTACTGTTGGGGTGCGGCTCCTCTGGGGCACCTCCTTCAGGCCACATCGTCTCTGCCTCACCGCAAACTCCCGCGGGGGTCCCTGTGGTGTCGCGGGAGGTTGCCGGGGCTAAGGGTTGCATCCCCGAGCCCCTCTCGGTCCTTTAACAAGGTGGTCCTGTCTAAGGCCGAGGTGATGCTGCTACGGCGCCTGCAGCAGCTGGACCGTGCAGAGCCACAGGGGTTGGTGGACCCTCCTCATCCCGCTCCGGGTCGAGGCCGTGGGAAGACCCCTCGTCCCTCTCCGGGCCCCTCTCGTCCCTCCCCACAGGCGGCTGCCTCGTCGGAGGTTGAATCGTCCCTGGCGCCCCCACATGGGTTGCCGAGCGATCTACGCCTCATTCTGGGTTGCGGCTGGTGGAGGGCTTTGTGCCACTCCCCAGGCCCGTCTCATTCCCCCACGCAGGTGGCTGCCTCGGCGGGGGTCGGGTCGGCGTCACTCCGGCGCCGCCCCGGGGCCGTTGCGGCTCCAGCTCTACTCCGGTCTCCGCTGCAGGATGACTTGAAGGTACCTTGTCCGGTGACGCCGGCTGGTGCCGACGTCCTACCTCAAGCAGCGGACTCTATGGCTCCGCGCAGGGGTTGTACCGCGGATTCGTCTTCGGACGCTCCTTCTCCGGAGGCAGTCTGTATCTAGGTGTCTTCATCCCCGGAGACTGGTTGCCGAGTGGTGTCTTTTTCGCCTGTGTCGAAGGGCGGCTCCCCACCCTTCCTGTGGCAGAGGTGTTCGTCGGAAGAGTGGCAGGTCCCTCATTCTTCTGCTCCTTCTGACTTCCAGGTCGGGCCCTTGCCCGCCCCGCTTGGCCTCGGGGACGGCCGCCTTAGTTTGCAGCCGTTTCCCACAGAGGAGCTGCTTTCTCCTCCGCAGGGCCCTACGGATGCGGGTGCGGCCTTCGCTCACGCGGTGTCCACGGCTGTGGGCATTCTGCGTATGGGTGACCCGGTGGCTCACTTTCCGGCGGACCATCTGTTGGAGGTCCTCCACCAGGGCTCTGGTGGGAGGGAAATCTACTTCCCTTTGAAGGTTCGCTCCTTTCTTCCTTGACGGGGGCTTGGAGGCGTCCTGTCTCAAGGGACCCGGTGCCTCAGCAGCTTCTGCACCGGCACCTCCCGGTGCCGCGTGACCCGGCGTGTCTTTCCCTTCACCCCTCAGCCGCCAGCCCCCTTTTGTGGACTGCTTTTCCCTCCTTGCCGCCACTGTTGACTCAGCCGTCCCGATAGGCCTGCTGGCTAGACTCTTGGGGACACAACATGTTCGCCTCGCCTGCGCGGCCCTGTGGGCCCTTAACGCCTTGTGTGTGCTAGCTAGGGCCTCTTCCTGTTTGTGGGACTCGGCTGAGTCTCTGGGATCTGCAGCGTCCCAGGAGTCTGGCCTGGTGGACTTATGGCATCATGCATTGGATGGCCGGGAGCTTGCGGCGTTTATTCTCCACTTCGCTCTGGACATCTCAGAGGTGCTTGGCCAGGCCATGACTTCCCCAGTCGCTCTCCGTCGCCATGCTTGGCTTCGGGACGGAGTATTCTCTGAGAAAGTTCGGGAGCGACTCATCGACCTTCTGTTTGATGGCAGCCTGTTGTTCCATGCCCCGGCCGACACCGCCATCCAACGGCTCTTGGCAGGGCTTCCTCCTCCTCCTCCTCCTCCTCCTCCTCCTCCTCCTCCTCCTCCTCCTCCTCCTCCTTCTCCTCCTCCTCCGTCCCCTCCTCAGTGACTTCGGAGTTGGGTTGATTCTGGGCCTTCTTACACTGGCTGCTCTGGCTGTGCAGTGTGTTTTCTGGCCGTTTACGTCCTTCCTGGGGACTTTGGCATTGTTGGCTGCTGGACGGCCCTTGTGTTGATTGTGTGTGGTTCTGCAGGAGTTGTTGCGCAGGCTTGGCCCTGAGTTTGGGCCTTCTGCTTTGCTTGGGCTGCTTGTCAAGCCTTCAGCGGGGGTGTTTTTTTCGCTGTGGCTCTTTTGTGTTTTTCCTCTGCTGCGAAAGTTCTTCCTTGGGACTTAACGTACCCGATGTGGGGTAGTCGTAGCTGTCATATGACTTGCGCTCTGCTAGGGGGTTCTGGTCGCCTCTGGGTGCCTGGTCTCCATGGCATATAGATAGGTTGCTTTTGCTTCCTGAGGTCGTGTGCGCGGCCACTCGTAGTGGTGGCTCGGGCATCTCCTCCTCTCCCTGCTTTTGTCCTGAGGTCTGGGATGATCCTGTGTCTTCCTTGCCGGGCGTCGCCTACTTGCCCTTACCTGGGGCCTTGGGCTGTTCTTCTTGCTTCTGGCTTTGACTGCCGGCGCTGTTCTGGCTGGCAGGCTGCTCTTCATCTGGAGTGGGTTTGCCTTTTTTCCCCTAGTTTCCTTGGGCCCTCTAGGCTTCTTCTTCTTTTTCTTCCGCTTTCCTGTCTTGGCATTGGGCGGAAGCTATGTTGTCTTTTGGGGGAGTGGGGTGCTTCGGCCTCTGTCCTTGCCCTTGGTTCCTCTGCTGTGGGTGTACGAGCCTCTTCAGCCTTCTTTCCCTCCTACATCCCCTTGGGGTCAGTGGGGTTCTGCTTGTGGGGGATCCCTTGGCCTGGCAGGGGCGAGGTTCTACCTGGTCCACAGATCTGGTCCCCTGTAGGGCCCTCTGTTCTGCATTGGCTGGTGGGGTCCTTTCGAAGACCCTCCTTCCCAGGGGGTATTGCTAGGGTATCTATTCTACGTGAAGGAATCTGCGGCTAGTAGTCTCTATCAGATGTACGAGTTACTTACCTTCGGTAACGATGTATCTGGTAGAGACGATTCTAGCCGCAGATACCTTCACCGCCCGCCCTTCCTCCCCTATTCTGCGAGGACCCTTGGGTTGATCTTCGGTACTCTCCTCCGGTGGGGGGCTGTGTCTCCTGTGAGTGCCTTCCTTGTTCTTGACGGGTGACTCCATCTGGGGGCAGTTCATTCCTCCTTTGGTTCTTTGGAGGATGGGTTCCGGTGCTCCGGTGCCCTGCTGCTCTGGCTACTCCAGGTTTGGGGGGGATTGCTTTCTAGCCCTGTCCTCCCTCCCCACCTTCTATTGCTATCCTCTGATTAAGGGTCATCTGGCCAGGTCTTGCCCTTGTCCCTTGTGGGTGGTTGCCCTCTAGGTTGGGGTGGCTTGGAAGTTTGTTGTCCCTGTCTGTCTTGGGACTGGTCCCATTCCTTGCTCGGGACGGGGTGGGGGGTGGTTTTACTACGTGTGCCATGTGTTTACGCATGTTCTTTGTCTCCGGGGCACAGGGATGGGAGGCTGTCTGTGCTGGCAGGGTGGCTGCGCAGGTTTCTGCTTCTTCTTCTTTCTTCTTTCCCTGCCCTTGGGTTCTGCGGTGTTGGCACTACTTTGGTGGTGGTGTTGTTAGTCACCGTTTCTTTCCAATTTTTCTGCTCTTCGCAGACTGTTTCCATGCCTCCACAGTTTTTTATCTGGTGCTTCCGTGTTGTGGTGCGGAAAAGTTCTCCGGAGAAAACTGACTTAGGCGCGCCGGGCGGGTCTTATGTGATCTCGCTGACGTCACGTACAACGCCTGGGCGGAGTCGCGTGATTTCGTCCCGGCGCGCAGGAATGCTGTGGCAAAAAAGTTCCACGGCTGGGGATAATTCTACGTGAAGGAATCTGCAGCTAGAATCGTCTCTACCAGATACATCGTTACCGAAGGTAAGTAACTCGTACATCAGTAACCTACACGCAATTCAAAACAATTTGCAGATTGTTCTTCTGTTGCTAAGTCCTTATTTGCTGTGATGAAAATCTAGTATGTGCTGTTTGTGTGACAAATGCCCCAAGAATTTTCCTCGATGACCCACAATTCAAAAAAGAATGGTCGCTTATCGCTTGGAGATGCTCGCGTGATTGGCTCATTTTGATAATCAATACAGCCAAACGATTGTCAGAGGCCCTACTGATAAAAATAAAGATCAGTGAGGACTCATTATTGACAGAGATTAAACTTACTCTGTACAAAAAGAAACTTGAAGAGGTGAACAAGGAAGTAAATGAACATAAAGAGTACCTGATGCAGAACAAGATCAATAAACTGCAGAAAGATCTGAAGAAATTCAGCCATGAGAAGGTTTATCCTTATATTAAAGATGACTACAAAAGCCAGGTCCCATCTGATTCAGGTTCGGCACGAAGCGAACAGACAGGATCATCTGACTCAGAATATGATGACTGGTCAAGTGACGGATCAAATAAGAGCTGGCGTGGAAGGGCAAGGAGACCACGTAGGGGGAACTACAACCAAAGATACGGACATCAACAGATGTTCCCTTGGCCAGCCCCTTTTGGACCAGTCCAATACCATGGCCCCCCTCAATTCCCAACAGGACCCTACTACCAGCCGGACTTTAACCAACATTTTTTAGGTCAGGGCGGAAGAAGAGGGAGACGAGGAAGAAGGGGGAAACGAATCCAGTGGGAAGAAGAGCGGAGCTCAGTGAACACCAGGAGCAACACCAGGGAACAACAGCCGAGCACAAGCAACACGAGGGATTAATTGTAAACCTCACAGATGTCATTCTTACCACAGACGAACAAACAATTTTGGACAAAGGTTTGGGATTCGTCCCTACAACCTACCTGGATAAATTCCGCCTTCGATGCGAATTAGGTGAATTTTTCAGAAAAATAAGATTGAAAACTTTTTTTCAGGACAAAGAGAGACCCACAGAAGATAATACCTACACGGGGTTGAGACTAAAATCTTCTTTTCTCCCCCCAACCAACATGATGCCTCCAGAAGTATTATCCTTCGAAGAGGCTGTCAGCAAGGAAGTTGAACTTCTCCAACCCAAGAGAAACGGGTTCAATAATTTAAGCAAGAAAGAGCGTGCTGCTCTAACCACCCTACAATCCAGGACGGATATAATCATCAAACCAGCGGATAAAGGGGGAGCGACCGTGATACAAAGTACCAACGCCTACAGAACAGCATGTCTAAATCTATTGGCTGACACAAAATACTATAAAAAAATTAACAGGGATCCCACACAACGGATAAAAACAACTATCATGACATTAACAACAGATGCCCTGACCAAAGAATGGATCACGAAGAAAGAATATGAATTTCTGAATCAAGAGAACCCCAGAATTCCTCTGTTCTACACCATCCCTAAAATACACAAAGGCAAGATTCCTCCCCCTGGGAGACCTATTGTCTCAGGGATCGGTTCTATTCTGGAACCACTGTCAAAATATACTGACTGGTTCTTACGCCCCCTGGTAAAGAAGATCAAATCCTATGTTCAAGACACTAAACATCTTTTTAATCTCCTGACACAAGTAGAATACAATCCTGTAGAAAATTTTCTGGTATGTTTGGATGTAGAGGCTTTATATACAAACATACCCCAGGCGGAAAGCATCAGAGTAATCCATGAGATCCTTAGACAAGAGGATTGGGTATGGGCAGCTCCTATTGAATGGGTGATCACCCTTATACACTTGACATTAACAGAAAACTTTTTCACCTTTGAAGACCAATTATACCTACAAGTACATGGTACTTCAATGGGGAGTACATTCGCCCCAAGTCTGGCATGCCTGTATGTCAGTCACTTTGAAGACATATATATATGGACTCAAAATCCTTTTAGCATGAATATCTGCAAGTGGTACAGGTATATCGATGATGTCCTGATGATCTGGAGAGGTGATCTGACTAGTCTTGAGAGTTTTAAAACATGGATCAATTCACTGAACCCACACCTTCACTTCACCATGAATGTGAATAAAGAAAGCATTTCATTTTTGGATGTCACTCTCACAGCTAAAGATGGCACTCTTGAAAGCTCGTTGTATACAAAACCTACGGACAGGAACAGTCTATTAAGATTTGATAGTGCCCACCCGCGATCCTTAAGAGAGAATTTGCCAGTAGGCCAATTCTTAAGGATCCGAAGGAACTGTTCCAACATACAAACCTACAAAAAAGAGGCTGCTATTCTTAGTAACAAACTTCAACAGAAGATGTACCCTAATAAGATCATACAAAGAGCAAATAAAAGAGCGCGCAATACACCAAGGGAGGCTCTGTTAGAAACATACACAAAAGAGCAACCAGACCAACTCATATGTGTGACCACATATAATTCCTCATCAAATGACCTGAAAAAAATAATCAACAAAAAATGGTCAATTTTGACATCTAACACGTTATCATTTGAGAAACCCATGTTCTCATTTAGAAAAAATTCTAATTTGAGGAATGCCCTGGTACATACTAACTCCTTTACTCCTAAAAAAACTGATCAACAGACTTTGTGGGGTCTAACACCTGTTGTTGGACACTACCCGTGTGGGTCATGTGTGGCCTGCCCCTTTACAGAGCACACCAAAACATTGGACTTGGGCTTAAACTCTCCATGGGAACAGAGGTCACATACAAATTGTAACTCGGAATCTGTGATCTATCTGATAAAATGCCCCTGTGGATTGATTTATATTGGCATGACCAGTCGTAAGATCAAAGTTCGCATAAGCGAACATAGAAGCACGATACGTAGATCAGTCACAGCAACTAGGCTCACTGCCCATTACCAGGAGAAACAACATAAAGACACAGAGTTGAAGTGGACAGTACTAGAAAAGGTCACTACTATGGGGAACAACCTCCAGCAAAAACTCTTAGAGCATGAACAACGATGGGTCTACCGGTTGAAGACCCATGAGAAAGGGCTTAATGATTACATACCTTGGAACCAACTGAACAAATAGATACAGTACATCCCTCATTCCCTCTGATATGGGTGACCAACTAACTTATGAGATTTCTCTATTTGTCATTATCCTCCACTTGTGGATTTTGGTCTCCACGAAAACCTTTAGCTTCGTGTAAATTAAAAAAACTACTACACTTCGTTTAAGGTCCACCATCAACCCATGGTGCAATGCCCATATCTATATAATGTACCCATGTGATGTCTCTTGCGATACTTCTGTCACTCAGTGTAAATATATCCTTAAAACATTTAGGAACACTGGATACGTGATGAATCAAGATTAAGGAATAGCACTGTCTACGCATTTTATAGGGTGTTAGTTTTATCACAACGAGTGGAGAGATGAACTACATCCCCCATCAGCCACTACATTGGGTACTAAGTTCACCCTCGATATTCCACGGACCAAGTACACACACATTGTAACCCTGGGTCCATTAGTAACTGTACATCAATCTGGAATGAGAGCCCCCAACTATGAATACCACATTACTGTGGGCTTTTGCAATAAGATCGCTAATATGTATACACGGATCAAAATATAAATCTATATCCGTTTACTTCGGCGTTGCCACTGGTTACGCTCTGTCCTATTGGACGATACCATGGGTCACAGGTTACAGCTGTTCTATCGCGAGCGGTAGACGTCACACGTCACATGCTTGCACTGACCTATCCACACGTCCTTTTTAACAATACGGAAGTATAAACCTCCCGATCACCACAACACGGCGCGAAACGCCGGGGATCGGGTCCAAGTAGGTGGTGAAGCGGAGCAGGACTCTTGACGAAGTAAGTCTGTCACATCAGAACTATCAGCGTAGCAGTTGGTCCCCCTCCTGAGAAGTAATCACCTGTTAATATGTTTGGTCTTGAATGCCCTGAACCTGATCATTCTCAACCACTCCATATTTCCCCTGGGTTTCACGTCAGGGTTTGACTACAGAGCTACTCCATTAGCCCTTCCATCCCCTGAGAAACAACTACCATTCGAAGTCCGGGTAAGCGAGTATGCAAGAATGAGAGACACCTTCACAATTACTCATAGGTGTTAACAGTCACGCATGTTTTTAAAGCTGTGTTGAATCACAGATACGGTATGAATGATGTACGTGTGGGAAGATTTGACGAGAGTTTCCTTTCATTGATAGCATCCACTTTGTTGGCGACTGGTTCCAGATAGAATGCGAGCATAATCGCCACCGCACGATATATCTGACACGCCGATTAACTGTACACAGATACAAGTTTCTGAGTGACACACATGTGGATATAGCTGCACACTATTATGCCTCTATGACCACCTGGCACATATAGGTGTGGCTCTGAATTCCAAACACGATTTTGAAACACGCCATTTTGGAAACTCCTTGATGCAAACCGATTTGTATAAGTTGGATATGTGTTTCTTTGTGTTTTCTTTTACAGATGGATGTACAACGCAGGACAGATTAATTAATCAGTCTTCTACACAAGGAGTAGCTACTCTACCCTTGTCTAAAAAAACAGAATAGGGTATTCCCCCATCTGAATCCCAGGGTGGCCTCATTTGCCCTGAAGAAAGTCCTGGACCTTTATGGCCGCTGTGGACTGAAACATGTTGGCACTAGGGTCATAGGACCATAATACTCCTATATATACCCCTACTCTTATTATTTTTAATCAACCCAGACAGACCCAAGAATAAAGGGAAACTGGGGATCTGCCTGAGGTTTTTTATCTTATAGCCTCCCTGGTCTGCAACTTCTTAAAAGCGCTCCCAACACTGTGGTCGAGCCCACCCCGACTTTTAGGCGTCGGGGTGACCCGATGATGAAGCATGACACCACTAGGGTGTGTGAGGGTACTTTAATCAAAAGGAATTGCTTCCTTGCTCACCTAGTGGTGAAGTTATAAGTTCCCCTGTTCATCATAACATTCCATCTAGACGTAACATTAATGACCATTGTATGGTTAGTTGGAGTAAAATTATTTGTGAAACTGTGTCACAGCATCATCATGATTCTCTGCCATGATAAGTTATGGAAGGGCTGTGGACTGCTTGCTACCAGTGCCATGTATGCCACTCTTTCTGTGTAGTCGCCCAAGCCTTTGAGCGGCTGCACTAAACTTTACTGTCCTTTTTAGTCTACCTGTTAGTGTGGGCTTATTATTTGTTTCAAAATAACTATTACATTTTCTCTTCCTCTGGGATCTGACCTATGTGATTTCTTTCATCCCATTTAAACAAAAAATAAAACATCTTTATCTTTCAGCTTTGTGATCTTCTTTCCCAACCATCACCCACCTCCATAAGATTTGTCAGACTGTTCTTTATTTTTGATCGATGTAGGTTGTGTCTCAAGTCTATCAAGCTATTCAGTTTCTACCAGTTTTTTTGTGGGGTAGCAGTGGCTTCCTTGGGAATGTTCATGAGCAGATTTAAAGAAATACAAAATGTTACTAAAAAGTAATTTATATCCTTACAGTGTGAAGACTGTCTGTGGAAAAAAAGGGACATCACTCTTATCACAGAATTTTCATACTAGAATGTAGAGTGCATCCCAAATTTAATTCCGAGATTGCGGCATATCATTGAAAGTTCTACAGCCCAAGAATGGAACAATTTTATCTTAATACTGTCTGACTTATTTCCTTTGAATACATTTTATAGTCTATCTGTATCGAGGAGCGGTACTAGTGTTTATGGGTTCGTAAACTAGGCAATTAACCCATAGATATTTTGTTAACCACATGTGTGGTAGGTGAAATGATACTCCTAGAGTAGTGATTCTCTTTCCTCTCACGCCTCATGTGACTTCTATGTGGGCATTCTTGAACAATACCATGGTGATTTGATTCCAAATGCAGATTTTGTGCTACACATGTGCTAATGAAAATTAACAACAATAATTTCTAGGTTCTGTTTTGTAGTAAGGGTGCCTTGGCCAATTGTATGTAGTGCTGTAAGTGACACCATGGTTCCCACTCGACACTGCTACCTTCCTCAATGTGACATCTCAGAGCATATATTCCACTACCCTAGCTCTTGGATGTTAGTTCCTTTTTTCCCACCCTTCAGTGCTAAACCAGAGTTGCTCTTCATTTCAGTTTGTTCCAAAACAAATGTTTGCAGTGCTTTTACGGAAATGATACAGAAGATGCGACCAGGCTATCATGAATTCCACTTCTGTTGCTCTTGAGGTTCCTCTTCAGGCCACAAGGATGTCTGCACTTTGGGTTTGGACTCTACACACACCTCCAGGCCAGCTTCTAGTCATTGGAGTTTTGCCTGTGACATCTGTCTTGGACAGGAAGAGAACGTCACATGTCTCAAGGTCACGTTGAGTGGCTGAGTTGGTGCCTCATTGTTCCTACTCCCCAGAATTCCACTAGATTCTTTACTTATCTTGAGGCTGTCCCTGATTTCCCCTCAGCTGTTCCTTCAGAAAAGTTTCTGTCTTCAAAGGCAGTCATGGTCAAGGCAGCGTATGTCCTAGAACTGTCCTTGCCAGTTACAGATCAGATCATCTGTTGCCTTTTAGTGAGGCACTGTTGCTTGTTCTCATCACTCAACTCCAAAAGAACTGTCTGGCTCATGTGTTTTTTTTTGTGTGTGTTTTTTTTATTTACATGACTTTTCGTAAGGGTTAATGTCCCTCCTTATTGTCTGAGAGAGTTTCAGTAGAGTGAGTAGGTAGAGAATAAATGTACTTCTGGGAACAATGCAGCAAATAACAACAGGGTTCATCAACTCATACAATTAAGTAAGTACAGGTATTAGCTCCATTTAAACTCATAACAGTTAATTGGCTGGCTTTTTTTCTTTTTAGAACATCATTCTATAAAGGCTGATTAGTTATCTCATGCCAGAAGAATGGGTTCTAACTTCCGCAGTTAAAGGGACGCTGTTTATCAATTGAATTTGTATACAGTCGATTTTGTATATATTTATGGGGTTAAAAATACCCAGGTTCCTTGGGCTCACTGAAATAGGATAAATTCCTAATGCAGCTGAGTTGCCTTGCGATGCTCATGTGGTGGCCAAAATTTAAATTTCAACTACAGTGTGTGGAAAAGTCACACGTCTAAAAAGCCGCTAAGTTTTATAAATGTTGTCAGTCCTCCCTTACAGAAGAATTTTCTCGCTTTTCTTTTTTTTGGCAAAATGTTCAAAAGTTGTGAAGAAAACTTCACAAAGTTTTGTGAGGAAAAACTTTGCACACCTCTGTGTGCCTGTTCTAAAATGGTGTGGAAGTGTTGATTGTATTTCAACATTAACTTCATGGAGAAAAAAACAAAACATCTGGTTTATTCTGAATTCCCTGTCACCTTGAATCAATCTGCTAATCGCCTTAGTGTTAGTGCATTAAGAATAATTTACCACAGAAAAATGTTTTCACTTGAAGTAATAATTTTTAATTTCGTAATGTGCCTTTAAAGTGGAGTAATGGATCATCTGGAGTTCTCCAAGTGCATTCATCTTTAGCCAGAATGACATGAAATAGGAAAGGGTGGAGCTGTTAGTGACCAGGCTTAGGAGAATATTACATTTACTAACTAACATTCAAGTATTATCATTTGATGCCTGCTAGACTATTTGATACACATGTCACAAAGACAATGGCTTTTCAGTTGTCGAAATCATATTGTGCTGGATATCTCTGCAGTTTCCAGCTGTTCTATATTAAAAACAGTGCACATGTTGTATGAAGGTCAACCAAACAAAAGCTGAACAACCCAGATGAAAGGGAGTGTAGTCAATGAGATCAACTTGTTAAACTTTGATCTCCGCTCATCTTAGTTGATCTAATTCTTCCTGGTTCACAAATAGCCTTTAAAGATCTACCAACATCTCCATCCTTTGCCTGAATTCCATATTAGTTTGCCAGGGGTTCATTTAGGTTATGCTCCCCAGGGTGCGCCAAGGGAACATTCAGTTTGTTCTCCCCTGGGTGTGCCAACCTATTTAAATACTATGCACTGCATTTTCAAGTGTCAATAATTTGGCAGTATGGAGTTCTCTTTGGAATGCAGATTACTTACGGCACTCCCCATCTCATACTGGAACTGTACATTAAATAGTAGTAATTCTTGGTAAAATTCCTCCCCCTACCCCCTTCCCCCCCCCTCCGCTGCCAGTGGTTGCTCTTTGAAAATGCAATACTATCACTTGTTCTCGAAATTGTAATGGTTTCTGTAAACTTGAAAATGTTTAACAAGTTAGTGTCAACATATCTTTTCAGCCTTGGCAATTATTTGATATGTCTGTAAAGTTATTTCATGGGATAGTAGTTGGACTTGTGATTCATAATTTCTATATGTTCTAGTTAAGAAAACTGGTAGCATTTCTAAGAGCAGCTGTCCGAGCAGAGATTTAAAATGTGTGGCACCCAAAGCCAGGAGCAGAGCTGCTGATTCTCTGCTTCTTTTCCTTTTAGAAATAAATGTTTTATGAAGTATATGCTAACCTGTTAATATTTAAATATTGTTTAATAATGGGCTTAGAATAACATCAGGGATTGCCTTATCCATGTGATTGGAATATATGGTTATCTCACTATATGATATCTTACTGTATTAGGTCGGGAGTGGTCAGACTGGTCCAGTGAGCTGCGCATTCCGGGGGATGAATTGAAATGGAAGTTTATTAGTGATGGCTCTGTCAATGGGTGGGGTTGGCGGTTCACTGTCTACCCAATAATGCCTGCAGCAGGTATGATCTGTTGGTTTTATCTTCTCCATTGTTGGGTCACAGATTTACACATTTCACCGTAGTGGGGGTCCATATGTTCATCTGAAAATGTTGCCTTGTTTAATTGTGTTACTCTTCCTGAGTGGTGGCAAGCTCACAGTAAGCCAATAAGAGCATAACCACCATTTTAGATATGGAAACATTAATGGGAGGGGGTCCTCATGATTAAGTGTGCACATATCATACACATACACCTCATGCAGTTGAAGTGCTTATCTTTTTAAACAGGTTTTGGGTCTCACCAGGGATGTTAAAACATTTGCGACTCTTATAGACATAAAAGGGATTTTTAGGCTATAGGATTTTAATATAGCATAACAGAATGTGTGGGGAACCTGCATGTTTAACTTGTAAAAAACATAACACCTAAATGTTGTTTTTGTTCACGTTTCCTCTGCATACTCTGCATATCCAGATTTGCTGAACAGGCTGAAAAAAAGACTTTGTTGGAATATTTTATTTAATGTCAGTTTTTGCATTCTATCTGTATCTACGTTTAGATAGTTGGGACAGAAAAGATTGTTAGGAAGAATAAAAATTTCTTCTGAAAGCATTCTAAAAAATGAAATCTTACGATTACCAACTGAAGATTACAGACATTTTTCGTATTTTCTTCATAGGGCCAAAGGATCTGCTTTCTGACCGCTGCATTCTCTCCTGCCCTTCAATGGATTTGGTGACTTGTCTGCTAGACTTCCGTCTGAATTTTGCTGCTAATAGAGGCATAGTTCCTCGCCTGGCTGCTTCATTAGCTGCTTGTGCTCAGCTAAGTGCACTAGGTAAGCTGTGAATTGAATCAAATTACCGTTTGGATTGGTAGTTAATGGCTGGCTTTGTGTGCATTTATTTTATTTGTGTGACTTTTTAGCTGCTGGTCACAGAATGTGGGCACTGCAGCGGCTCAGAAAGCTACTTACAACAGAGTTTGGGCAGTCCATTAACATCAATCGGTTGCTTGGTGATGTGGACGGGGAAACGCGTGTCATGGTGAGTTGATAGTTATTTTCTGTGATTTATTTTTGACTGTGGCTTTATGCAGGTTGCACTTTAAAGAGAAAAGTAAAAACACCCATTGAACATTGGATTGTAAATAATAAAATCGCATGTTTTCCATTAAAATGTGTTGGCTCCGTCAGAGTGCATTTCATGAAAACTACGTTGAATTAAAGATTGTGCCTCGCATAAGACTGCAAAGCAGACTTTTATAGCTTGAGCCCATGTGAAAACTTAAAAGGATTAAACTAATCCTAGTTAGTTGTAGACACTCTGTTTTGTGATACCTCAAGGGATTCTAGCTAGGAATAAATTGCATAATATTGGAGTCATTATAGGTTTTTTCCCCCTTTGCCAACAACTCAAAATTCAAGAGCGAAACTAAAAGTCCAGGACACCAAGTCTTTCCCAAAGATCAGATTCAGGTTGGCGCTTGCTAGATTAAGTAAAGCTTGATTTCAGAGTTGGTTTAAAAACAGTTTACTAAAATGGAATACCTGCAAAGGGAATGTAAATATAGGCTTTTCGTTTACAAACTGAGCTTATTGTTCGCAGTGTTGTAGCTATTCATTGGAACAAGTCCCAAACCCCTCAGTTGAGGAGGTCTCTGGACAAATTGTCTGCCGTAAGCAAGTTTTGCAGTGCATGAAATCAGTACCTTTTGCTAAATAGTGTCAAAAATACAACGTAAACCACAACAACAAAAATTGGTTAACTAAAGGTTCCCTTCAGGAAAAACACAATGATGTAAAATGCGATACATTATTTGGATTAAAGCTCTGTGAGCTGCAAGGGATTTTGCACCACTGTTTCCTTTACCTCTCACCTAGTTGACATTTGTGTGTAGAGCTTGTAGTTCTTCAGACCTGCGAAAAATAATCGAGTTCTTCCTGAATCTGTGTGGGCTTAGTAAGGAGGTACTGGTGTGTACTGAGACTCTATAAACCTGCCAGCAACTCATGATTTCAAATTTATTGACGTGGGCTCCCCAATTTGATTTTAAGGAGTACATTACTGGCACAGTTATATAGTTTGAAGTCTTCAATAAACTGTAATCTAAAGTTTAAAGTAGGACATGCAATTATGATGGGTAAAACATTAACACAGGCAAATAATAGCAATGTGAACATGAATGGAATCCCTAACCTTTTAGTAAGGGTCAATAGGTACCTACTCAATATTTTCCACACTCTGTAGAAGTATACACAAGCCCCATATGTGAAATCGCTTCTTTTGGCTTGCTGAAGTGATGCACCCTTTGTGTAGGTAAGATCCAGCACAGTGTCCTTGGCATCGAATGACCTTCACAAGATGTGAAAGAAGTAACAGGAAAACAAAGTGTCACATTTACACGTCTCCAAGCAGAATACAAGCTTAGGCATATTATAGGCATATGCAGATCATTTCCAAGGGAAAAAAATGATAATCAAATCAGCGGTAAACATTAACAATATTGAGTACATATGCATGCTAGTTATGTGAGCATTTCAAAAACATCATGAACCACAAAAACACTTTGATAACTTGAGCATTAGTTCATACCTTAACAAACTACTACTGATTGTTAATTATGTTTTGCTATCCTGCTATGTGACCAACATCTACATTCAAACATTAGACCCATAATTAGTACAAAGCTGTGATCATAATTAAAAATCTGTAACAGAAGGTTCTGCTTAGGGTGCTGTTTTACAGGTTCTGTTGCTGGGATTACAATTTACACAGTCTGGCAATCTTGGGCGAAATGCAGATTGACGTTATCTTCCTAACTGATTCTCACTGTCCACATAGAGAATCAGTTTTCCTGGAAATGTTTCCCAGTAAAGAATCATTGATTTTGCCTCGTTTTCTATAGAAAGGTTATTACCTCTGCTGAGTCAAATGATGACTGTGACAAATATTGTTCCTCTGACACTACTCAAGGGACGATTCCTGGATTTTCTGTGTCCTTGCAGACTCTCTGCCTTTTAGCATTGTTTGTTTTTTTTTGGTTTTTTTTTTTTTATTAGAAACCGTTAGTACACAATAAAATACAGACAAGGGCCTACAACCACCAGGGCCGGCCGCTATAGAGCTCGAGGGCCCGCAGTGCAAGGCCACACATTCAAATGAACCAGAGGCAAAGCTCCCAGCAGTTCGTGAGCACATGTAACAGGCCGTGGCCATAGGCCAGGAGCAATCAGAAAAAACAGTTTCATTTTCTATTAAATATAAAACACACTCAAGGCAATGAGAGTCCGAAATAGCAGCGTGCTCTTCCCAGGACGGGGAACAACGTACAGTATCCAAAGCAGTTCTTGTCTGGGAGCGGTAGAGGGGGGCAGCGGGAAAACAAAGCGTGGAACACACCTCACACCATCCCGCAGAATGCGCGGATAGGGGGACAGAGCAATATCGACCTCTAATGGCAGAGGCGGGGTGCAGATACGTCCACGATATAAATTCCATGGACCCCATACCTTAGTCCATTTCCCTGGCTTGCCTCTCGCCACATACACCGTCTTTTCCCTAAACATACACCAGTCCATATTCTCCTTCCATACCTCGATCGTGGGCGGCCTCGGGGAGCCCCATAGCTGTGCAATGTTACGCTTAGCCAACATGTACCCCAAGGTCACCCACTGCGTCTGTGCCGCGTTACAATCATTCGGTTCCCAGACATTCAACAAACACCTCCTAGCCTCTGGCAACAGAGCAACGTGCGTGACCTCCTCCATTACGGTGTGGATACCGTTCCAAAACCGCACAACCTCCGAACATTCCCATAAGATATGAAGAAAGGTACCCGGCAGGCCACATCCACGCTTACACAGTCCATCCATCGAATCACCCATACGCAGCAAACCGGGCGCCCGTGACATACACTCTATGAAGGATCTTCGGCTGTACGAATCGTAAGCGGGCCGGGATCGCCACCTCTTTCGGGGAGGCCACCGCCGATACCCAGTCCTCATCGTCCAGTTCCAAGCCATCGCCCGTCCATGCCTCCCGCAGACGGAGCAGCAAGTCCGCGCGATCATTAATGAGTTTCTTATAAATCAGAGAGATAGTGCTGTCGGGCACGTAGCCATCCAACACTCTATCCTCCAGTGGGGAATACTCGGGGATAGCAGCAACGTCCGGAAAAACCGAACACAGCGCATGGTAGACTTGAGCATACCGGAAGTACTCTCTATCGTTTAATTTATATTCAGTTTTAAGCATTTCAAACGTTTTGAAAGACCCTTTCGCCCAAAGATCACCCACCTTACATATACCAATCATATCCCATTTCTCAAAGCCTTTCGATCTCCACAAACAGCCCAACCGCCTAGAGGCATACAACGGCGTCGCCCGAGTCAAGCGATCCCTCCACCCCATCGCAGCATTCGCCGCGTGCCACACACGTACCGCAACCTGCGTGGGTCCTGTCAACCGCGTGTCCGGGGTCACCGAGTACAGCGCCCTATTATAGTCCCCACCCGGGAGCAAAAATGTATCCATCTCGAAGGCCGGATTCAAGGCAGGACCGTATATCCCGTGGTTCACCGCCGCCAACTGAGACGCCCAATAGTATCGTTTAATATCGGGGAGGGCAACCCCCCCATCGTACCAAGGGAGCGTCAACTTGGCGAGAGCAATCCGCGGCTGCCCGTCCCAAAACAGTTGGCGCTGAAGACCCTCCACCTCCCGGAAATAACGGGCTGGCACGACATCTAGAGTATTTTGCAAAGCGTACAGGAAGCGAGGTAGCGACATCATTTTAAACAATGCCGCCTGTCCGAGCGGCGAAAGCGGAAGTCGTCGCCACCTCGCGACGTCGGCCTTCAATCGCTGAAGGGGAGGGAGAAGGTTTCGTTCATAGCGGACCGCGGGATCCAGTGAGATAAAGATTCCCAAGTATTTGAACCCCAGGGTAGCAATCTGGATAGGGCAATCCCGTGGCAGGAGGGGGGCCTCACCCGAGAGGACGTAAACACACGACTTGGCCCAGTTGATGACCAGGCCAGAGTTGCGACCAAAGGAATTCAGTACGTCCACCAATACAATTAGCGACTGTCGGGGAGAGGTGAGATACAGAAGGATGTCATCCGCGTAAAGGGAGACACGGTCTTCAAACTCCGGCGTCCATCTAATGCCTCGCAACGACGGCTCCCAACACAACCAGGCGGCGAGAGGCTCCAAAGAAAGTGCAAAGAGAAGGGGCGATAACGGACATCCCTGCCGCGTACCTCTCCCCAGTGCGAAGGGAGCCGACACCCTACCATTCACCACCACCTGAGCCAGTGGGTCAGCATATAATAATTTTACCCAACCGATAAACTCAGGGCCGAACCCAAATTTCGCCAACACGGCCCAAATATATGGCCACTCCAGAGTGTCGAACGCCATAGTAGCATCTAAAGATGCCAAGATGGCCGGCTCACGTATAAATTCCGCTCTAGCAAGCACGCCGTGCAACCGCCTCAAATTTAGAGCGGTATTCCGATGGGGTATAAAATCGGACTGATCCTGATGAATCCAGTCACCCACGACCCGAACCAGTCGATTAGCCAATACCTTAGCCAGAATTTTGGGTTCTGCGTTCAACAGCGAAATGGGCCTATAGGAGGCGCAGCGATCTCGCGGCTTCCCCTCTTTGTGTATCACAACTATGTTGGCGAGGCGTTGGTCAGGGGGAGGAAGCCCGCCGCACGTGCCGCGAAAAACATGTCCCGAAGATACGGCGCTATCTTATCGGGACGCAACTTATATAGTTCGATGAGAAGACCATTAGGACCCACAGCTTTACCCGATGCGATCGAGCGAGTGGCCAGAGCGATGTCATCTGACGACAACTTCGCCTCCATCAATACTGCATCAGCCTCCGATAGGGTTGGCAATGCAATGTCTCTAAGCAACAGATGAGAATCCTCCTCCGAACGTACAGAAACCGGAGAGTATACCCCGCGGAAATGAGCCGCTAAGCAGTCAACGACCTCCACCGGGTCAGTCACACGCACTCCATCCATTCTCTCCACAACGGGAACCACCCTGCTCGCTCTCTCCTTCTTATCCAATCAAGCAATCAACTTTCCGGCCTTTTCCCCCACATCATACAGTCGTCCTTGCTGCTTCCTACTCATCCCTTTAGCAGCTTCCGTGACTAGCGCTCTATAATCTGATTGTTTGAGGCTGAGAACATGCAATTTCTCATCAGTAACTCCCCGCTCCAAGTCCTTTTCAGCTATTTCAGTTTCCAAGCGAACCACCTCTGCTCTCTCGCACCTCTTAGCATGGGAGATAAGGGACAAGGCCTGCCCCCTGATCACCACTTTATAAGCCTCCCATAGGGAGACGGCCGACGACACCGACCCCACATTATCATTGAAGTAGTGAACAGTGGACTTGACCAGTTCCGCGCGGATCTTAGGGTTACGTAGATACCAGGAGCTAATGGGTGCCACTCTCCCCTCTGCCCCAGGGACAACCTTCAGTTGCAACCATATAGGGGAATGGTCAGAAATACCTCGGGCTAAATGACGCACCTCCCCAATCATCCCAGCTTGGATCGCCGGCATAAGCATGTAATCAAGTCTCGAGAGACTCCCATGGGCCCCCGAGTGAAAGGTATATTGCGTCTGTCCCGGGTGCATCAATCTCCAGCAATCTACAAGTCCCTAAGTGTCCAAGAAGCCACCCAACCAGGCCTGAGCCCTAGGGAGATCCCTGGGGGGGGTGACGGTCCTCCAACCCGGAGACAACGGCATTAAAGTCACCCCCCAACACCAGAATCCCCCCAGGGAGTCCCAGGACCAAACGTCCCAAATCAGCAAATGTTGCCGTCTGTAACCCCGGAGGCACATACACAGCCACGAGCGAAATAGTCCTACCCTCCCATCTCCCCACCAGTGCCACATAGCGCCCCCTATCATCGTGAAGCACCTCGTCCACTTCCAATGGGAGAGAGGCCCTAACCAAAATGCCCACTCCCCTAGAGCCAGAAGTGAAACCAGAGTGAGCGGCAAGGCGATAGCCCCTCCTATTTAGGGCATGGAAGGAGTTCCCAATCAAATGTGTCTCCTGCAGGAAAACAATGTCGGGCGAAATCCGCTTCAGGAACTGCAACACCACCCCGCGCTTTATCCTGTCCCCCAATCCATTCACATTCCACGAAAGGATTCTCAATCCCCTACCCCCCATCCCACTCCCGTGCATGATACCCACATCCCGGGAAGCACAACCCGGATAAGTCAGCAGAGAACTTCACATTGACTTGCGAAACAAACAAACAATCCCCAACAACCCCCCTCCCCCACAATCCCCAAACCACAACTCCCCCCCTCCCTGCACCCCTGCTTGAGCCTAAACAGCCCCCCCAACTCGCAGTGTGCCGGTCACCCTAACATATACCACAAAAAGAACCCCAGAAGGAGGAAAGGACCCCAATAAGCTCCCCACAACCCCCAGGCATTTGGAGGGCATAATGTGCCAAACTACGGTCCAGTTGAGCCAAGGTACAAAACGTCACCAATCCAGTCCATCACCAGGAACCAAGTTCTAGTCCTGCTCCACCAAATCCCGTCCGCTCTCCGCCATCCGACTGTCTCGATCCTGTCCCCGAGGCAGGGCATCCAACCAGTCTCCAACCGCCTCCGGCCGGTCGAAAAAGTGGGAACGACCCTGGAAGTCAACCCGCAGCCTCGCCGGGAATAACATCGCATATTTCAGCTCCATGTCCCTCAAGCGCCGTTTGACACCCAAAAATCCCAGCCGTTGTTTCTGGACCGCTTGCGTGAAGTCCGGGTAGAAGCTGACATTGGAGTTCTCAAACTTCAGCGGCCCGGCCACCCTCGATGCCTGAAGGATAGCATCCCTATCCCGAAAGTTAAAGAGTCGGGCGATTATAGGCCGCGGGGGAGCACCCACCTTGGGCGCACCACCCGGAATCCTGTGGGCCCGCTCCACCGCAAAGAACTTGCTCAGTCCCTTGGGCGCGAGATGATTGGTCACCAGGTCCTCCACAAAAAGATCCGCAGCAGATTCCTCCGATCTTTCCGGCACTCCAATTATACGAACATTGTTCCGTCTAGCCCTGCTTTCGGAGTCCTCAAGTCGACGGTCCGTCAGGTCACTGGCTAGCCGCAACCTACGGACCTCCGTCTGCAGGGCGGCCACGTCCACAGTTAGGCTCGACGCCGCTTGACTCAAGGAGTCGACCCGCTCGTTAGTCTTGGACAGGTCTGCCCTGACCAAATTCACATCGATCAGGACCGCGTCCAGTTTATGAGCCAGGGTATCAAACGGCTGACCCACAGCGGTCTTCATCTCCTCAATGGCGCCCATGACGTCCAGCAGGGTCAACTCTGACGATGGGCCTGAGACCTCCTTAGACCTCTCGGGCGATTTATGCGAGCCACCAGGGGATCCCTTTGCCTGCGCATATCGATCCATGTTATTGACCTGGGTATAGGCACCCCTCCGGGTTGACTTGGGTTTCGACTTGTCTCCGTCTAGTCTCACCGCCATCGTCCGGAGGCCACCAAGGCTGGCACCCGCCCGCACCAGGAAAAAGGGACCAGGTTGCTAATTCAATTGGACACAGCCGTCGCCGACAGTCAGCCCATGTATAGTCCGAGAGTCAGGCCAGACACTTCGCCGTCCGCGCCCCTCTGAAACACCAAAGTCTCTCAGCCGATATCAGAGAACAAGCTTGAAAACGAAAGTGAAAGTGCGGGGTCCGTGGCAGATCAAGCCCAGCCAGCCGCTGTTGTTCACTTTGTACCCGGGCACTTCACCAGCTCGAGATCGGGACCAAGGCAAGAGCAGGCCGCAAACTTCGGAGTGCAACCAGTCCGGGTCCCGGCGTCCGATCTGAATTTGGAAAACGGGTGGCACCTCAGCGCAAGTTCATCTGCAAAAGCCCGTCAAATAAACCAGGATTAAGTCAGGATAGACGTGGGAGGTTGCGGAGGCCCTCGAGAGCCGTAAGCCTACGCGGCCATCTTGGTTGCGCGCTAGGCTCCTCCCCCTCCCTTTTAGCATTGTTGATGCTACCTTCTCAAGCCTCTACTCTTAGCATATGAAGGATGAGGGGCCTTTGGAAAGCCACTCGCTCTCACTGCCATTAGTGCACTAGACTAAAAGAGAAAGCGTGGGAAGCCTGTTTGTTATAGGAATGGAGTACATGCCTTCAGATGAACTGGCTGTACCACATTGAGCCCAGATAGAGAATACTTCTGGGATTCGTGTGGTAGTCTTTCGACTAAGTCCTTCTCAGTTTTCTCTCTGTTGGATTCAAGATCTTAAGAGCTTAGAAGAACTTATGTATCATAAGCATAATCATTATTTATTGTTGTTTTAGCATAGCGATACAACAAAAACATACTTAGAGATGATTCTTATTCATCTCGGCAATTTCAACTGCAAGCCAAATATCTCAGCGTACTGGGATGTACATCTCAACTTCTTTTTTTATGTATTTATTTCTAATGCTTGATGTTTTTCCCGCTATTCTACTTATGATTTTTGTGTGATTTAAAATGTTATAACTATTTTGCAAATGCGATTATAGACTTTGATCTGTTGTTGTTGAAGAGCTCATTTCCAGTTTGCTATTCTGCCTTTAGGTCTAAAGTCTGCTCATTACATCTTTTCCAAATGCATTGCAGTAATCACTGCCCATCATATGTCAAGGAATATTAATCTATTCTTGCATAGATAGCTGTCTAATAAAAGCTCAAAAGCCAGGGCAAGGTGCAGCAGGATGTTAACACCACAAAACTGTTGCTTCTACAGCTTGGTCTGCCAATCAATCTATAAAATTAAAAATCCGCACCAGAGCAAGTGATTTTATACCTGAGAGTAGTGATAGGCACAACCTTAGGAAGAGTGTTTCCTTCAGAGGAGAATCGGTCATCAATCGGAGAGAACTGTCATCTGCTTTTAATGACAACCAGTCAGTAAGGCATATCTCTTTTCTCGAAAGTTCCATGGCCTATTTCAGTTTCACTGTCCCAAATGCAAGGCTGCATAGGAGATTTCTTCACTTTTCAAGGACAAATGGTCCTAGAAATCCGACGACTGGAACAACACATTGTTTCATTTACAGCATCAAAACAATTCCTATCATGGTGATGCAAGGTAAAGATCTTGAGTCAAGGAGATATGTTTCTGTTGGAGTCTCTGTTGCAGACAGTTGTCACAGATGCCTCAATATTATGATGGAGTGCATCTGGGAATGTTGGCAGTGCAAGGTCAGTGGACAGAAAAAGAAGCCTCATATCATATATCAACTACCTGGAACTGAGAGCAGACCATTTGGATCTCAAGGCCTCCCTACCCATTTTGACAGTGCGCACAGCCCTCAACAAATGGACAATACCTACAATAAAGCATTACCTTAACAGGACGATAAGAGGTCAAAGCCTCACGCCTTAGCATTTAAAATGATCTGGGCTTGATCTCTGACAAATTACTTTGCCTGGAGCTATTAACTTTAAGCCTGGGTAGTAAACTCCGCTCCGCTTGCAGAGTTTGCAGAGTTTTCTGCACTCCGTGTTATGCGGAACTCACGGAGTTCCGAAAAGAGCACAGTTTTTTTCCTCTCTCATCAACATCAAGTTGGCAAGCGCCGAAAATCCACCCCCCGGCGAGATTTCTCAATGCGGGCAGTAGGATTTCTCAATGCGAGTGGCCGAGTATGCTCATCACCGCTCACGTTGAGCAACCGTCCGTATGCGTAGAGAAAGCTGGTGCTCAAGTAGAAAATCTACTCGAGTGGCAGAAAGGAAGCAGCACCCGCTTGCGCTGTGCATGGTGCCATTTGTGATAATTTCACAGTGCCAACAAACACCCGGCGCTGAAAATGACTGTGAACGGCATTTTTCTAATGCACTCTGCTGCTTGCGGAGCTCTGTGTAGCGCGGCAGAGTGTTTTTTTGCACTTGAAACTCCGCCCAGGCTTACTTAACTATCAGGCAGTATACCTCAATCGATTCTACAAAAAGAATCACAAGAGAGTACTGTAGGAAACTGGCTCTATATATACTACACCAGAATGAGTTAGTGTGTATAGAGTCCAGGTGACACCAGAGGTAGGCAGAGGTTAAAGCTAGATAGACCCTTACTCTCCATTTGTGGTAGAGTGGTCGAGCAGTAAGGCAGTATTAGAGGACAGTGTTAAGCATTTGATGTACACACTTACTCAGCAAATAAATTCACACACTCAAGGACTGAACTCTAGACCAATTGTTTTTGTATAAAAAATATGCTGTTTTATTTTTAGAACCAAGCAAGCCTGGTACAGGTAAGCGTAAAATACTTTACAGTAATAAGTTGCTGAATGTAGCAGTTTGAAAATGCAATAGGAATTGTACTTTGTTTGATTCACAGGGGATGCAGTAGGTTGCAATACTTAGCAAATACAGTACATTGAAATGAATAGGGTTTTTCAGTAAATTACAGGTAAGTTACTTTTTATGTTACTTTTCTAACTCAAGGCTGGATACCTAGATTCAGCACTGGGACATTTCCTGCAAACAGATAAGTAAATACGTGTTGGTTATTCGTGCTATTTTGATAGAATATTTTTAGATTTCAAAACTCCACACTTAGAAACTTTTTGGAAGAAAATTGTCAGTGTTATCCTATGGAGGAAAAACAGGTTATCGGTTCACAGGTAAGTTATTGACTGTGGGAGTTAAGGTTCTGGGGTCCCCCAGGGTCAGTGATGCACTGTTGTTGCACCCTCAGCTACACTAGGGCGGCCGGGTGCAGAGTGTTGAGGCCCAATGTTACCCAATGGGGGATAAGGGGCCTCCGGTTGGTGGCTGCTGGTAAGCAGGCCACTGAGATGTGGGAGCAAAGCTCCTAAGGTTAAGGTCAGGGCAAATGGGGAAACAAAGTAGCACAAAAGGTGCACTCTCAGCGCCACTGGGGCGGCCGGGTGCAGAGTGCTGTTTCGAGGTCGGGCGCCCTGTTGTTTTCTATGGAGAACCTCAGGTTTGCAAAAGCACTGCAGGCAGGGAGACGAAGGACTTCTGGGTGCGACCACCACTTGTATAGGTAAGTTGGGAAGTTAAGGGTTGGTTAGGCACAGTCTGTTTGGGCACACAAGGCTGTGGGGAGTCGGGTGCAGGGGTGCCTTTTGGGGTCGGATCTTCTTACCAGCTCCTGGTCGCGGTTAGGGGGGCCTTCTGGATTTAGGCTGCAGGCGTCGGCTTGAGGCAGGCCAGGGGTCACCGGATCTCGGGTCAGGATCGCCGGGGTGACCTCCTCGTGGTGTTTTTCCACTCGAGCCCCATGCCGGGTTCGGCGGGTGCAGAGTGGGCTGGATTCGTGGTTTCCGGCTGTTGCCAGAGGTTGCAGTTGGACAAATCCGGTGTTAACGGGAGAAGCAGTCTTTGGAAGTGAAGGCACGCAGGTCCTCTGGGGTTTTCGAGGTTGCTGGCTGAAGGACACACAGGGAGTTCGCAGAAGCAGGTTCGAGGGGAGACAGGCCTGTAGGGCTGGGGCCAAGTCAGTGGGCGTCTTCCTCTTGTTAGCTGGCAACACGGCTGTTTGTTCCTTTTTAGGTCTCGGCTAGCGATGGCTGCGCTTGCGCAGTCTCGCTCGCGAGACATAATGACTTGGGTGAAGAGGGGCTTGAACCCGCCCCTCTTCTTCCCTGTTCTCCATTGGCTGGCCTAGTAAATGCTGGCCAGCCATTGGAGAAGAGGTCCCGTCACTCTAATCCTGCCCCGTCCTTTTCGGATCGGGGGGCGTGTTTTTTGCGAGAAGTCTCAGGGAGGAGACAACAGCAAAACACGCCCCCCAATCCGAAAAGGACACTCCCTTTCTCCGAGGCATTTTCTGCTGTGCCTCGGAGAAAGGCGGTGGTGTCCCGGCGTTGCTCCCTCACCTGCGCAAATCACTTAATCTCTCCGTGCCCATGGACAGCGCCTAGAAGAGCGGAGGGGCGGGGCACATCCAAGGTATCCACACAAAGGCGCTGCCCCCCACACCTGACCCCAAGCACAAAGAGCCCTGCTGAATGGGCAAAGTTTGCACTTTAATTTATATCGCCGTTTTGGACTCGGCAGCAAAACATTTAGCCAACATGGCGATCTCTATCAATTAAACAAGCAGGCGTTATCAGGACTCAGTTCGCATGTAACACCAAGTTCACAATTTTCTGTTTCAAAATTTACCTGACACAAAACAAGAAACAACCACTTTTCATCCAGCAAGAAAAAAAACCGCAAACCTTTCGGTTTAATGGTGGGGACGAGAAAGCTACTCCTAAGTGATATGGCGTAGCTACGGGTTATGGTATTTTTTGTAACTTGTGCCTCAACAGGACAATATGGTGAGTTCTCTTCGGGATTACTCAGTAGAGTGAAGCACCCTTAACACTCTTCCAGACACAGACCCCCTCTCTCGTCACAGATCGGACCTTTCGTCGAGCCCCTCACACAGCTTTCCTCCCTCCATTTCCACTTTCACCAAAGCAGGCTCCTCACTCAGCACGGTCTCGGTTTGTCCGTCACCGATGTCCCTGCCTTTCCTTCCCAATGGTTAGCGGTGCTCCCGGGCTTGTATATAGATAGAATAGGCGGGAGAGGCAGTGGTATGTGTTTAGCACCCTAAAACACGAGGTGGACACTAGTTGCCGATCCTTGGAGTGGGTCTAGGCCTCCAAAATATAGAATGGTGTCCACAGCGCCTCTACATACCTCAAATCTGACGGGCGCGTGCACCTCGAAACGCACCTATCCGATGTTTCAGATCAGACCGCTCCTGCGACTTCACTCCTCTAGAGGGCGCTGTTCCTTTGTTGTTTGATCCTAAGAGCTACAAAGCTAAACATACACTTATGTGCATTAGGATAACAGTTAAGTGCCAGGGTCACGGAAATTATGCGACAGGGGGCAACCAAACTATGTGTCGGGAATTACTTAATTATGCGCCAATAAAAGGCAAAATATATTGTGGCACATTTTGTAAAAGTATTGCCTCACATATTTTACATTGTTTATATATGTTAACACTTACGGTTTCATTCACATCATTAGAACCAGTCGGACACCCAAATACAGCAACAAGCAACGAATGACGACCAGTCATACTTTGCAAGGGCCTTCTACTGAGCAGCAACACGGGTTGCGGCGTTTTAGTAACCTGATCCGTTTGGCCTAGAAACAGGTTTTTTTTTTTAAATCAGCAGATTATGCAGCAGGTGATGAATTATGTGGCAAAACCATAATTACGTGGAAAACGCTGCAGCCGCAAAATCCCAGCATTTCAGTGACCCAGATTATATATAGCACGCTTCATAAAGTGCAGACTTTGAATGAAGATATCATTGTAAACTAGCATAGTGAATTAAATAGTTTATGCCGAGATCTATGTAGAACTGCTAGCGCAAAGTTTTCAGTTCGAGAAAAGAGGATTGGGCCTTTCATCTATCCGAAGGTCGATATAACGAGCATCCATTTTGATTCAAGGAAATAACCCTTTACAAAAATGTTAAAAGTTAAGTGCTTTCTATAAATTATTTACACTCCTAGAAATCTATTTTATCTCCTACATTTAAAAGCAAATTAGTAAAATGCACCCATTTCACAAGTACATTTAAAACCCGCCTGTTTTAGAGTACCGAAACAGCAAAAGGAAAGGCACCGACCTGAGGCTAAGCAGAGGCACTTTAATAGAATTTTAGTAAAATTATATATTTATAGAAAATTTCTATATAACCAGTCTTAAGGTGCTAATCACTAATAGACCCCACAGATCCTTTCCCATGGACATAAAATAAATGACAGTAAGAAGTACGAGCGCGCCTTTTCTTAGTCCTATGCTAAATGCCTCAGGTGAACTCAAAATTATTAGTTTCAATGTAAAACTGTAGGATTCTTCACAAGGACCGGTCAGCTCTCACTGTCCCCGCCCCAATTTGTGCCGGAAACATGCTGCGCATGCGCACTGAATACAGCACTGGACGTTGGTGATCTGCCAGGAACGATAGTGATCGAGACAATCAAACTCCCTCCACGTGACTTTGGATTGGAGGTTCTTCAACTGAGGACATTCTACAGCACACTTTACACTTTTGAAGCACAAAGTGCCCTGTGAGGCGAGAATAGAGATGAGGGTGCACTATTCTCCCACACACGACACCTGGGAGGAGGGTTGTTATCTCCAGGTATATGGCACCTGAGTGGGGCTCACTTCGTGCACCAGTCCAACAGACAGTGAACCTAGAAGGACAAAGGGCTCTAGATTGCATCCTGCTCGTGGCAAGTAAACCGCCATACGTCATGGCGAGTCTCCTTAGGATGAGAGAGGGTGGCAAGAGTCCACACAACTTCAGTCTCAGGCAGTATCACTACAGAGCCAGGAATATTTTGTAGGCTTCTACAAGAATTACGAGCACCTTAGGTTCAGAACGGCAGGTACATTACACCAATGGTACATGTTAGACACTCAGACTGCGGCCATAATTATCACTCAAATATCAGCATTACAAATATATATTTGGAAATGCAATCTATATCCACTAGCACCATCGTCATATTTTATGGAAGTACCGACATTTTGCTATTGTATTAAAATCCAGACCTTATAGTTTATTAAAAAAACATAAGCCATGAAATAGCAGCTTTTCGTTTTTAGTAAATACATTTGGTTCCCAAACAGTCGTTCAAACACATGCAATTGAAAAATGTCCACATAACAGAATAAAATAACCCCTTACGTAGGAGTTTGCGGAGTTCTGCGAAGTGACCAAAAAACGCAGCTGCGCTAAGTGAAATTCCGCTAGTGGCAGAGTGCATTAGATCGTGCCGTTTATGCTGATTTTTAGCGTCAGGTGTTTGCCCAGTGCAGGAAAATCAGTGCGAATGTCACCATGCACAGCGGAAGAGGGCACTGTTTTTTCTGCCACTACAGTAGATTTTCTACTCTTGCGGCAACTTCGTCAACACGAACGGATGGTTTTTCAACGCGAGCAGTCGCGACCATCCGCGACCACCTGCTTTGAGAAATCTTGCTGGGTGGTGGCCTAGTGTTGGATTTTCCTCGCTCACCAACTTAACATTGGCGATCGTGGAAAAAACTCCACGCCGCAAACGGAACGCTGCGTGCTCCGCGGAGCGAGGAAAACTTCACTAACGAAGGAGAATTCACTGCCCAGGCCTAGTTATACCTCCAATGCCCAGCTACAATTATTTAACAAGCATTTACAATGCAATGGTCTCGGCATTGGTAAAGTTAGAGCTATTGGCATTGCTCATGACATTATTTTTGTTTATGTTTTTGTTTTTAAAACATTTCAAGAAACGGCATTGTTATTTACAATGTCAATAGCTTAATCACTCTCCAATGCGAGACCTAGTGCATTTGCACCCACACACAGATTAAGCTATTGACATTGTAAATAACAATGCCGTTTCTTTACATGTTTTAAAAACATAAACAAAAATAATGTCATGAGCAATTCCAATAGCTCTAACTTTAACAATGCCGAGACCGTTGCATTGTAAATGCTTGTTCTTTTCTTCTTGTCGTTTCTGGATCTGAGGAAGCAAGGTTCAGGGTGCCCCCTAAATGCTAGATTTAGGGTCGTTACAGGTAGGTAAAGGGCAGGGACCAAAGGGTCCCTTCCCTGGGGTGGGTACATCCCCTATCGTGCCACCCTCCAGTGGGAGGGGAGCAGGAGCCTGTCCCTGGTTGGTTGGGTCCCCCCATTCTCAAGATGGCGGGGACTCAGGGTTGTGCTTCACCTCGCCTCCCCCACCTGAGAGGTGGAGTTGTCAGAGGTGGGCACACCTCTTTCCCTCACTTGTTTTCCCACCCGTCGTCCTGCCAAAAGTGGGGGGTAAAACCAGTGGGGACCAGTTGCTGAAAGCAGCAAATGGTCTGGGGAGGCTCACTAAGGCGACATGCCTTTGAAGCTTTCCCTTCGTGAACACTGCCCATCCTGGGAGAGGAGGCTTGGCACCTCGTCCCAGGATGTGCATTGTTCCAGGCCCCCGAGAGCAGCAGGCTCTCGACCCAGGGTTCCAGAAACATGTCTGTTGGTGGCAGCCTAAGCAGCCACTCAGTCGGGTCACTAGAAGTTGGTCGAGTGTCAGGGGGCATTTCTAAGATGCCCTCTGTTGTGCATTTTACATTAAATCCCACACTGGCATCAGTGTGGGTTTAATGTGCTGAGAAGTTTGATACCAATCTTCCCAGTTTTCATTGTAGCCATTATGGTGTTGTGGAGTTCGTAATGACACCAAATACTCTTAATGGTAGCATTGCACTCACAATGCCCAAGAATGAACTTGGGCACTGTAGGGGTAAAGGGTTTATGCAGCTGTGCCCTCACCACTGGTATGGTGCACCCTGCTAGAGGGGTGACTGCCTATGCCAGGGCAGTGGTTTGTGGCATGGCACACAGGGATGTGTTCCATGTCTACTCTTCACTTTGTTCTGCAGCAAGACACGCAGCCTGCAAAGGCAGTGTGTGAGTGTCAGGGTACAGGACCTCTAAGGGTGGCACAATAAGTGCTGCAGCCCTTAGAGACCTTCTCTGGTCACAGTGCCCGGGGTACCTGTGGTACCATTTACCAGGGGCTGACCTGTGGCCAGAGATGCCATTTGGGTGTAGGCTTCAATGCAATTTTAGGAAAGGAACATAGGCCCTGGGTACCTGACTAGCAGGAGCCCATGGCACACTCAGTCAAAGAACATCAGCAATTCAGCAAAAAGTGTGGGCATACAATGCAGAAAGAGGGCACTTTGTCACAAGTACTCGATGAGTGAATCGTGCAATAAATCTTCCTTGAACAGGGTGTTCCAGACGTAGGTCTTTTCACCATGGCAGAAAACAAAAAAAAATTGCAAAACTTTGACTCTGGTATACCAGAGCCTGGTTTACTGTGCAATGCACTTTTGATTGCCTGGTCAAGGACATTCTTTTATGCTTTTCCCTCAATTCTGTTGATTCCTGCGGTTATCCTCAAAGTCCAGCAACAGTGATCCTCATTGCTTTAGACTGGACCAGGCATAGGTGGTATCCAGACCTTCTAAATGTAAATCAAACTACATTATATATAGAACTTGAGGCTTATATGCACATGACAGGTCACAAACTCGTAAGGTTAAGATTTAAAGAGAAATGAGACTAAAGTGATTTGAAAATGGTAAAATTTAATTCCAATTTGATAATACCTTGTTAACATACCATGAATGTTTTAGCTAACTTTAGATTTAAAGTAATTCACTTTTAACTGCTTGATGTTTGCAGAGTAAAATAGAGTTCACTTGTCCTTCCATCTGTCCTGTATGATGAAGTGGATTTTCTACTACGTATGTTAATTGTGGCCTAGTTCACAGTGAACCACAAGGGATGGGGAGATGTTACATAATCGCAAAACATGTGCCCTTGACATAGTAATATCAGTAGTTCCTATTCTTCTAAAGCAGCTTGTAGTCATTCATTGGTTGAGTGTTTGTGATGTGTGTTACTGATTTTCTTCTTCAATGCTTATTTGTTCCCCAAAAAATTTCTTTATAATATATTAGTATATTTTTATGGCATTTATAAACAAGACATTAAACAATGCATTAGGCAAAATAAAATTGAAAACCATCAGTTGCAGACCTAACTAGAATACAAAGTACAATGCTCTACCCTGCTCCAATGTAGAATCAAATACTTGGTTAAACCCTATTGCACATTTATATTCAGTCCAAGAGTAAATACAGTACATACAATCCATCTCTATGCATGAGAATCATTTAGTCTGTTCCATGCACCTCATATTTTTAAATGTTTTTGTGGGCACTATCATGCTTTAGAAATTGTTTACTCTGCCATTGCACAGATGTCTGTGCCTCTTAACCATTCTACCACTTTAGGGGAACTGTTACTCCTCCAGTGCTTGGCAATGCTGCACCTGGCCATCATAAGGCCGATGACCACCAGAGTTTTAGAAAGGATAGTACCATCCCATACATCCTTCACCCTCAAGAGCTCTACTTTGGGATCTAATACCACCTGGCAGCCCACTACCATAACCATCTGGTCACAGATCTGCTGTCAGTAGGCTGCTCTACTTGGGAAATCCCACATAACATTATGGAATATGTATTTGAAGCATTGTAGTGTAGACAATTAGAGTTCCGTGACCTGCCCATGTGCCACAATATTAGGGGGTAATAGTATACTCTCTGTTGCTATTAAAATCATATAAGTCCCAGATGTGAGGAAATGACTACGGTGCGGGCCACCCTTACTTCTGTCCATTCCTCATCTTCTAGTGGACCTCCATCCTTCTCCCATCGATCTCTAAGTGCTCGAAAGGAATCTAGAACTTTAATCAACAGGGACCTATATACGCTAAAGGTTTCCCTCTTGTCCCATGTGTTTCATTGTTACCTTGTTTGGAAGGGGATTACACAGTGATGTCTGCCTGATGAGCTTGTCACGCCATTTGATACTTCTTAATGCGGTATTGGAGCATAGCAGCGGACCCTGACAACGAGTGGCAGAGCATGGAGAATAGGTGTTCCATACAGTACGTCGTGTAACACATGTCGGGCAGCAAGTCCTACATAGGCTGTGTATGGTTCAAATAGTTATTAACATTAAAAGGATGACAGTTGTTTTTGTTGTTATTTACACTGAGTCTAAATGAGGGAGGACTCACCAATCAGTTATGGTTTTCCTTGCACCACTTTAACATTCAAAACACTTCTTCCGCTGTGCATCATGTTCACTATACCCTGGCAGTTATCTTCATCTGTTCCTGAGGGTATAGAAGCATTTCCATCACACACTCCTCAAGCTTGACACATCTGTGTTGTCCCTACTAAGTAGCTAGCTGATTTTGTCCTATTTCACAATGAAAAGAGTCAGTAGGTTAGTTCATTTGCAATCAGTTGTTTGCATAAATGCGTTTTGAATAGTTTCATTCAAGGATGAATGTGTGTACATATGTGGTACCCAACAATGGAAGCTGTATTGTTGGCATGAAGATTTCCAGTGGGTGGTATCACATAGTGATGCATGAACTACTTTTCTAGACTCTCTGCATGTTGTTGATGAATTTAGGTTTCTGAAATCTTTCGGCAATATATTAGATTTTTTGTCAATACTGCAGAAAAGAGTGCCAGTCTTCTTTTGTTGTACTCTTCTATACATGTTAGAATTTCAATCAATGAGTAGAAATAATTTTGAGAACGGTATAGATCTTTTATTGGGACAAAACTGTCTTTGATTATTTATGGAAAGCTGTGACGCGTTACTCGGGATACCCCACTAAGTATCACATTTAGCATACTGTTTCTTTAGTGTTGGTATTTTGTTGGGATTCAGATGTTTTCTGTTGATTGTTCCTACTCATGTATTTATCAGGATAGTACTGCATTGTGAGTCGAACTTCATTTTATCCCCGATGTCCTTTTCAGTTACCTCACCCCTCTAATTATTGGTGGGACATCCTGTTTCCAACCTGGTTCTTATTGTTATCAGTTGTGTTCCAATTTGTTTATTGAGAACAATCCAAGCCCTCTAGCCCCATAATGCAGCAAATTGTCAAATGCAAAGTCAGGACAAAATTTAGGTCCAGTTGACATTAATCAAGATGGTAATCCTGCTCTTTGCTGTTTTTATTCTATCCAAACTGTGATTTTTGTTGCTTACATTAGGAAATGTAAAGCTTCACAAGCTTAAAACTAAATGTACCTTGCTCTTCTATACTGAAAGAAAATTGTTACATTGTGGGGCTTTGCACCAGAGGTCTATTCAAATGGCTGCCTAGAAGGATTTCTTCTTTGTGTTTTGGGAACTTTTTATTGTCTACTGCTAGGAGTTTGTAAATCTGGTAGATCCTAATGGGCTCAGGATTTATTCAGTGATCTGCAAAGCTTGGACTTCCTGGTATACCTTCAGTAGATAGTCTGAGTTTAATACTGGTTACTAATAGGGATAGAGAGAGCAGTTTTAAAACCATGAATGATGCAAGAGTAATTATGTGCCACCCCAGTTGCAGATTGCGCTGTTTTCATACCATTGAAGATAGAAACCACAGATCTAATGTTGCAGGTAGGTATATTATTTTTGTGTCCTGAATGCCTAATTTCCTTAAATTGACAACCTCCACTTACTGTCTGTCCACTTTACTCTTAAAGAGCAGTTTGACAAGTCCTTAATGAGGAACTAAAGGCTTTTTCATAAACTGGTGTGATGTATGCATCACATGACTTTGACGTAGTGATTAGAACTATTAATGGTGCACATGAAATGTAAGCTGTATTGAAGGTGCCCGGTTTCAGATTTTGTGCTGCAAATATTCAGAAAATTGTGACTTTGCAAGGAATGCTTAACTGCTGTGTTAATGTTTGTTGATAAGCAACTGCTGCATTTGATGCTTTTTTTTTTTTTACCAAACATGGCAGTGTTGAATACCATCGCTAAAGTTGTAATCATTTTTATTGTGTAGTCAAGGCTTGTTACTGAGTATTACCATATGTTTCAAGAGTGTACGTTAAATGACTTCTCTTTGTTTTCTAACAGAGCTTTACTGGCAGTGCTTTAGCTGCATTGGTCAAAGGTCTTCCAGAAGCTTTGCAGCGGCAGTTTGAATATGAAGACCCTATTGCAAGAGGTGGCAAACAGCTTCTTCACAGTCCTTTTTTTAAGGTGGGCCACAAAAGATTATTGTAAACATGTGAAAATGCAATTTCTGTGTAGTATAATGACCCTCCTGTGACTTTGTTAATATAAATATTAATGATCAAGTTGATAAGCCTGTCACATTTGAACTTTGGTAACACCATCCTTGCAGTGTTCTTCACTCTTCCTCTTGTCACTAACTTTGTCTGACTTGTGCGCTGCAGCTGGACTTAACCCTGTCATTCAGGAAGTCTGATCACATACCTCCAGTACGCATTGGCTTACATGGTCTCTCTTTTGAGACAAGAACACAATTTAAAGTGGTATGTCTAGCTTACAAAGTAGTCCATTATAACTCTCCACCCTCCCTTTCTAACCTCCTCCAATTATCAGGTGGTGTTAGGGGGTCTCAGAAGCAAAAGAACTGATTTCTCAAAACCTTGGCGTCAAAACTGCTCATGCATACCGTCAACCATTTTGAGGAGTCCATATTCTTCAATGGATCTTAAGCTCTCTGATCACGGGATTAAACCCAGCCTCTTGTTATTCCATCAGCATCAGACTGTATATAATCCAAAATCCCTAAATGACTCTAGCTGCAATTATCTGCTCCCCAGTACTTCCTGATCGCTCCTCACCCCATCCTCCACTCTATGTAGTGCTTTTGTTCTCTCCCTTTCTCCTTACTGTGGAGGTGCTCACTATAACCATCCTTCCTATTCCCACCCATTTTCTACCTCTCTCCACCCTTGCTCTCTTCAGTGCATTATTCCATTTCTCCCTCATTCCTAGCCTGAACACCTGCCTTTATGGTCTTGCTTCCCCTGGCTCCTGTGTTCCTTGATTCTTCTCAAACCTTGCATGATTCTCTCTTGCCTTACCTATTTATGTTACTCTGTCCAAGACGGCTTATTTGTCTCACCTTCTGCTTTCCCTCCTCACTCTCCCTCCTCACTCTCCCGCCCCGTTCTAAGTTTCTCTTTGCATCGCTTACCTTACTTTTGTGTTCATGCAGTTTTCATTATTTGATGAGACAATCATGTCACTGTTCTTGAAATATTGTAAAATGTCCTCAAACTCCACAGTACATGAGCATAAAACCATTAAATAAATAAAAAAGTAAAACTTATTTGAAGTTGTTCCTGTGCTTGTCCTGGACAGCTATTTGTATTATACTCCACTACTCAAAGGAGAAAGCATGTGCCACCTTTCTTGGTTTCAACTTTTATACACTACTCATAGGACAGAGTATGTGACTCCTCTCCCGTTTTCTCCTTCATGTGCACCCTTTTTATTGTAACACTGATTCAATATGCGATCAGTCCTGTTATGTACTTCACAGGGTATGGCCAAGACAACCATGTCCTTAGACTTCGGAATAATAAAACATTAGTGGATGAAAGTTACTACCTCGAAGAACACTGTAAAGACCCTCTATGGAGTCTTCAACTTTTTGGCAAACTGGTAAATATTATGGACTATCCCTCTCGTGCACTATCCCTCTCGTAAATAGTTGAAGACTTGATGGTAAGAGTGATGCAAATTGATGACTGTATGTGGACAGTTTGAGCAGAGTCCGGAGACCACAAACCAAGGACTCATACAATGGCTCAGTAAAGGAAAAACAGGGCATCAGTAGGTACAGAGATTGATTTAAAAAAAATAAAATATATATTTGTGTTGTCAATAACATAAGTAGCATTCTTTATAATTTCACTGGAGGAACATTTGGCTTCCTCAGCCGACTGTGCCTATTTAACAGCACCCAACCCGCTGACATCACAAAGTTTTGTGCTGGTCCTTAAGTTCAGATGGGGTGAGGAGTACCTCCAGAACCTGAGATTTTAGTGAGCCATGCATGTGTTTTAACAGTTCTGCAGCACCATCTGTTAGTTTCTTCAATGTCAACATCCACAACTTAGTCTTTGGTACCCAGATATTCTTTTGTATTGTCAGAATACTGAAGATAGTTTTATCCAGTCAGAGAATGATAGAGAATGATAATAGAGAATGAGAGAATGAGAGAGGGAGAGAGAGAGAGAGAGAAAAATTATTAGGCTTGCTGATGTTTTCGTTGACTGTTTTTGAAGTTTACCTCCTGGTGTGTCAAGGAATGTCTTTGCACAATTCTGGTTTTAAGCCTGCGGCTCCTGTCACTGGCCGATGTTGATAATGGACCTGCACCTCATTTGTCTGTGGTGTCAGGAGTGCGACAACTACACCAAGGTGTGTTCCGATTACTGAGCCATGACTCCGAAGACTTTGCGGGAGTGGTTCCTGAAGCTGCTAGCAGCCTGGCATGTGACGCCACAAAAGTCGAGATCCTGGTCGAAAGGAAGTTCTTGGGATAGTTTGTGGAGCCTGAAGTCCTCCTCATCCCATTTGAAGTCCTCTGGACACTCAGGTAGGAGATCCAAAAGAAGAGCAAGAAGTCAAAGTGCTTTTCAACTTCTCTTCATCTGTTGGCCGACTAAACGAGTGGGCCTCTGCGTTCTGGGCCTCATTCCCTGGAATCTACACCATGTGGAAAGTTGTGAAAAGAACCTAAGGTTTGTGCACCTGGGTGGCACCTGCAGAGGAACCTCAATGCCATTTTCAGCGTGGACGACAACAGACACGGAGCCAATTGACGCCACCTACTGGTGCACTGGGGTAGTACTCAAGAACAACTTCTGGTTCCAGTCTGACGCTTGGGGAAATTCTAAGGTAAGGAGTCTGCATCTAGATACAGTCTGTACCTGATGAGGAATTTCCAAATGTAGGTAACTTGTTCTGCTAGCACTCAAAGTATCAGTGACAGTGTATGCTGCTTATGCTAAGGTTTTCCTTGCCCTAGATACCTTCATCTCGTTCCCGGACGCACAGGATACTTTTGGAGTGGGACCGGGCCATTTCCTGCATTATGCCAAGTTGGGTGGAATTTCCAGCGGCCCGCATTTATCGGAGGTCCTTGAGGGGCTTGTTGGATGGAGGAGGGACGCCACCTCATCACGCATTTCTATAAGGACCTCAAGAACGATATGCAGAAGCGGCAGTACAATGTGCATGGGAGAGTAACCTGGGGATGTCAATATCTGACAAGGATTGGGAGCTGGCATTGAACCTCATCCGTACTGTCTCTTGTATTAACCGTTTCAAGTTACTACATTTCTACTTCGTACACCGCACCTATGTCACCCCACATGGTATTAATAAAAAAGACCCCTCGAGGAACGCTGCCTGTCCGAAATATGGGCGCTTCCTTCCTGCATTTAGCGTCGGAATGCCCTTCAGTTCGATCCTATTGGGCGCTGGTGGTACCCCGAATAGAGGTGGCCACGAGCATTAGCATCCCGCAGACCCCACTTGCATGCCTGCTGGGAGTGGTGGCGCGCCCAAGAGGGTGCGAAACTCCTTACAGATTGGCTCAACTGGCTCTCCTATTGTCTAAGAGGCGGGTGGCCATCGGGTGGATGGGTGCGTGGGGTCCACTGCTGACCAGCTGGCTGAAAGACTTGCTGGAATGGTGGGCTGCGGAGGAGCAGCATATGTGCAAAGCGTGCACTGACAATAGTGCCCCCGAGGCCATTTGACTGTGAGTGCAAATGCTGGGTCTTTTTAAGGAGGAGGACGGCCAACCCATTGATGATGACCCGGCCGGGGGGGAATGATAGAAGGAGGGAGCACCTTGTTCCTAGTTATTTCCACGACGACTGAGTGAACAATTATCTGTGACTGTATGGCTTACAGCTTGGTGCCTTGGTCTTATTTTTATAATGCTGTGGGATACCTTTGGATCCATCTGTCTTATTTTCTTTTATTTGTAATCTAAAGCTGGTAGATCTGCACATGTCTTTAATGACTGTCTGCTATAAATACCTTTGTGGTCATGCCAATCCACTGTTTGTTCATTGTTACTGGAAAATCAATAAAATAGAGTTCATAAAAAAAAGGTTTTGCTTGCCCTTCCAACAATTAAAATCTGTGCCAACCAGGAAAAATCAATCACCGGGGCAGTAATTGACACTTCTATAATTAATATTTTTCTGCCAAAGGAAAGGGATCAAGGCGTAAAAGAAATGATTCCAGTGTTTCTTCCAGGCAAGCCATTTCAGGTGGTACACTGTCTCTGGTTTACTGTGTCAGAGCTTCCTGTACCTGTTGAGCCAACAGGTAAAGTTTTGAATGAGGTAATTGCAGTGGTGAGAACTCAGTGGTCACTGGTTCCGTCGATACTAGATGAGAACTTATTGAGAGGTTAGGATTTTTCTCTCCCATCATGTCGGGTGCGGGAAGCGACTGATGCCTCCATCACTGTAAGGTGAGAACATTTAAACAAGGCTTGAGTTGCTTTTTGTCAGGTTCAATGCTAAGCAAATTCATAAAATCCGTTTGTTGGAGCATAGGGTGATCAGGCTGATTCAAACTACTTTTCTCTCCTAAGTTCAATGCAGACATATTTAGGTGTTGCCTGACAACACTACAGCATTGTACTATATTATCAATTATGAAGGAGTGGTCTCCTTGAAATTTTGCATGTAAAAATGTATTCTTTGGCATTGGGCATGCCCAAGGGGCATTTATAGTCACAATCTCCTTTGGCAGGAAAAACAAATATAAGACTGATTTTGAGAAGTCTAATTTTATGCAAGGGGATTTGGTCACAGACCTCTTTGAGGGAAAGGGTCTCTGAGGTGCTCCCGATAGTGGAGCTTACGAGATCTGTATAATAGTGTTTGCTTGAGGTTCTGTAGCATATAGTGTTCAGAGGCATCTTGACTCACTTTTGGCTTTGTTGCTAAATTCCTGCAATTTTCTTTAACAGTTGCTGTGGCACATTTGCTGAACACAACAATGTGAACTAATTGGCAGTATTTTTCACCTTTTTGTCAAACTTTGTGTTGGCTTTCTCTATTGGCATTCAGATGGTTTCCCAGTTTTTCAAGCTGTTGTTTATCAGTTTTCCCTTCTTTGCCTTATATCAGAACTCAGTAGGTCCGTAACTTAGTATTGGCTTACTAGTTATCACCTCCATTCCAGCATTTTAAGCCATTGTGATATGAAACCTCTTTCCCTGAACACTTTCTCTGATGTCAAGTGCACCAGCTAAGAGATTGATTGCGCTACAGGTGTATGCCAGTGGATTTGGTCTTAAAAGTATTTTCAGAGATCTAGGGGCCTGATTTAGATCTCGGCGGACAGGTTGCTCCATCACAACCGTGATGGATATCCCATCCGCCAAAAATATAAATCCTATAGGATATAATGGGAATTATATTTCAGTGGACGGGATATCCCTCACCGTTATGACTGAGTAACCTGTATCCTGAGATCTAAATCCGGCCCTAGGTATATTTAAGGGTGAGGATGTCTTTCCTTCCTAAGGTATTAACTCAAATTATATTTTCAGTTACCAGTCTTCTTCCAGCATCCTCATTATTTTAAGGTTAAGAAGAGGATTCTGAAACTACATCCTAACAGAAGTTTTAGAAATGTTTCCAGATCTGATAAGCACACATTGGCTTTACAGCTTTTTGCTCACTCTAGATAGCGATCTAACGGCGTGAAAGTTTAAAAATAAATTGTATAATGCATCACTGAATGGAATAAGACAACCCGACTCCGCTTGAAAAAGTCTTTGCCCATTACTCCCAGGACACTGCATCCATTATTGTTTCTTTGCAAGAGATTTGCAAGGCTTCTATTTCATCTTCTCTCCATAGGTTTGTAAGTTACTGTTGTGTGTACTTAAATACCAGGGTTGGTGTTTTCTTTGGAAGACCAGTTGACTGGATCAGAACATTTTTAAATTAGATTAGCTACCTTTCCTCCTCTTGTATTTGTGAGTCCTCTTGATCCAGATTAGTGGGCACTGATAAGGAATCCTTCAAATATAAGAAAGATGCAGTAGTAGCTTGTATAATGAAGTCACATTCCTTAAGTAACATCAGACACCAAGCTCCATTACAAACAAAGGTGCTGTGATAACTGCTTGATAAAGAGGGAGGCGTTTTGCACACTTGTGTGCTTCATAAGGTCCAGCACATATCTGTCTGTGCCAAGGAGAGATAAAACAATGGAACACTGTCGCGCTAGAGGCTCCTAAAGCGGGTAATTGGTACAAGGGAAGCAGCGCCTGGTTAAGGGCTCCCGAAAGCGCTGCTCATTTTGTTTTAACGCTTCTTAAATTGTACTAACGCTGTCTGTACTACATACTGGCTCGCTCTGTTGCCCATTTATTAGTAACAGTTGGCTGTTCTTAAACCCACAGCTTTTATAATCGCCGCTTTTATCGTATTTTAAAATCACTCACCGTTTGCATAAACTGTACCCCACACGTGCACCAGGTCTGCGTCTTCCCCGGTCCACCACGGATTGTTCCGGTTGAGTGGAGGGAAGGATAACGCAGACCGGAAGTGCCTCATCGCAACTGAGCCGGTTAGCGGTCTAGTTGTTAGAGCACCTGCAAAAAACACGATGCTCGCCCTGACGCGCGGCCTAAGGCAAGCCCGCCTGCGCCCGTCTGCGCCAGACCGGGCCCAGGGCCAGGAAGACTTGCTCCTACGCACTCAGCCCACCTACGCACTCAGCCCACCTACGCTACTCTAGGGAACAATTATTCCACCTAATGCAACCTCCAAAATCACCATGCCTTCACCCAGTTTCCATTGAGAAACTGCAAAACACATGTACCCACTGTCATTACGATCTTTCACCATTAGGATTGCATGACCCAGATGGGAACCCGTTTAGCATGGCCCTACTGAACTGCAGATCTCTGCCTAAACACTCCCTGGAAATTTCCATCCTCCTACAGGACACAAAAACAGAGGTGCTATTCCTCACAGAGACTTGGCTTTCCCCAAGTTCTGACCCTGATGTGGTACAGGCAGGCTCTCCCTCCGGGATACCTGATCCAACGCCGTGACAGAATAAGTGGCAAGGGTGGCGGAATAGCAATCATCTACAAAGAACATCTAACATGCCGCATTCTGGACAGCCCCCTTCTAGATTATGAAAGCGCCCATTTCATCATTGAACTCTCCCCCTCGAGATCCTTCTCCGGCATCCTCCTTTATCGCCCCCCAGGAGCACTGGGACAATTCTGCAGCTCGCTACTGGAAACAGCACTCTCCCTGGCTCGCTCTTCATCTAACTTCAATCTTCTTGGGACTTCAATCTGCACTTTGACAACTCTCAAGATAAAGTAGCCAACAAACTAACACTTGATCTTGCAGCTTTCGAACTCCACCTTAAGATCCATCAAGCCACACACACGAAAGGCCACCTCTTAGACCCTATCTTCTCAAACATAACAGAACTCAAAGGGTTGGAGCCTGTCCCCATCCCCTGGTCTGATCACTTCTTAATACCCTTCATCTGGCACCCACTCACTGAGGGCCCCCAGATGTCAATCACACGCACCCTAGAACGCCCCTGGCCCAAACTAAACTTAAAGGACTGGTCGCACGAACTAGAACTAACCATAACCTCTTATGATCCAGACCCCACAGTAGCAAACAAGAGATTTGCCACATGGGTCGAGAACGCACTGGACAAAGTACTACCCAGAAAAATCCTACTAAAACAAAGTAGGTCGAATAAATCTCCCTGGTTCACCCCGGAACTCCGCGAACTAAAACAACAATGCAAGAGATGAGAAAGAGCATGGAGGAAAGACTTCTCCAGTCAAAAAAAAAAAGAATATAGAGCCTCCATTATTTCTTACAAAATTGCTCTCAAAACAACACAGGCTACATTCTATAAAGAGCAAATACGATCCTCCTCCAACTCTTCCAGGGAAATATTTCGGATAGTCAAAAAACTTCTGAAAGTCCCAGATCCTCCCCCAACCCCTGACCTCTCCGGCTCTCGATGCAAGGAATTGGCAGAATTCTTCTTCACTAAAATTCATAATATCCTGAAGTCCCTCCCACCCAACAATAATGATCTATCCCCAGACCTACACTCACATGAACCCAAGAACTCCGATCACTGTCTAGACTCATTCACCCCTCTAACAGAGGAACTTTTCTCCCCCTTACTGGAGTCAATTAAGAGCGGTTCTCCACTCGATCCAGCCCCATTCACCATCCTGAAGTCAGCTGCACCAACCATCAATGCCCCCATCATTAACCTGATCAATGCCTCACTAACTAGGGGCACTGTCCCCCTGAACTGGAAGATGGCCATGGTAAAGGCCCTACTAAAAAAAAAAACACCTAGATCCATCCGAGATGAGCAATTGCCGTCCCATCTCGCTACTACCAGAAATTAGTAAGTTGGCAGAAAAATTCGTCAACCATCAACTCTCTACCTACCTCGAGTCCGGTGGACTACTCCACTCTTCCCAGACGGGCTTCCGCCCTGGTCAGAGCACGGAAACCGCTCTAATTGCAGTTGTGGAGAAGGCAAGAAAGATTCTCGACTCGGGAGGATCCGCAGCCGTTATCCTCCTGGACCTAAGTGCAGCCTTCGACACGGTGAACCACTCCACATTGGTACACCGTCTCAACAAGGCAGGAGTAACAGGCTCGGCCTTTTCCTGGCTCAAATCGTTCCTGGAAAAGAGATACTTCCAGGTATTCGAGAGAACCACTCGATCTCACCCATTCCGCTCCATTGCGGGGTCCCCCGGGGCTCGTCCCGTAGCCCCACTCTTTTTAATAGGTATACGTCCCCACTGGAGGATATAGTTGCACCCTTTGGAATCAAACTAGTTACCTACGCAGATGACACCCAGCTAATTGTGACTGAATCAGAGCAGAGCAACCTTCAGTGGACTTGTGCTCTTGCCTCAAAGAAGTCACTAGCTGGATGAACAGGTCACACCTGAAACTTAACGGCGAAAAAACAGAGCTATTGCTGCTGGGCAACCAGTCTAACTTCATCCCCAAATTAATGTGGCCGATATGTATGGGACCAGCACCCACCCCTAAAAAAGAGATAAAAAGCCTGGGCATCTGGCTCGACCAGGACCTCACTTTCCAATCCCAAGCAAGGAAAACTGCTGGGATATGCTTTGGCCTGCTCCAAACTGCGCGGAAAATTCTCCCCCTCCTACCCTGCCACTCAAAAAAACTCCTTATTCAGGGGCTTATCCTCTCCAGACTGGACTACGGTAATGCCCTTTATCTTGGCGCCCCCAAATCTGCCATCTCCAAGCTCCAGGGAGTCCAGAACTTGGCGGCAAGACTTCTCACGGGCACAAACAATCGGTGCTCGGCTAAGCCCGCCTTAAAATCTCTTCACTGGCTCCCGATTCAGGAGAGAATCAACTTTAAGGCCCTCTGCATCACCCATAGAATCTTCCAGGATAAGGGCCCCCTATTCTAAGGAACTTGATTAAACCATACAAAGCCAATCGTAGGCTACGCTCCGACGACCTTCACCTGGCCGATACTCCAAAAATAAAGAAATCCCGGACAGGGGGCCGACTCTTTTCCTACAACTCCTCCAAGCTCTGGAACTCTCTACACCTGACCATACGCAGACAAACCAACATCCTTGCTTTCCGCAAACAACTGAAAACCTGGCTTTTCCCGTAACTCCACCTACTCTCTAGCCTCCTCGCAGCGCTGGGATGCCTCCGGGTAGCCATGCGCTATATAAATATTCCATTCCATTCCATTCCATCTGGGCCAAAAACAGACCAATAACAGGATATGAGACGTTTTACTTTTTAGGAGAGAACGTTGATGTTTATCAAATGACCTATGTAATTAGACACAGTAATTAATAACACAACACTGTGATATGTGCACTTAACATAAACTTGCAATTCATTAAATGTGTGTGTAAAAATTACAAAAAGTGGCTACAACTCATGAACTTCATACAGTGCCTAATTTGTAAGAGAACAGGTGCTGGTCCCAAACTTTTGTTCAGACGCCCTTGGCTGGTGCTACCAATGGCTGGGGTGCCAAATGCCAAGGCTACATATTATTAATTTCACCTCATGTCTCTTTAATCCACCATCTTGACACTTCCTGCTTCTTTATCCCACTATTGCATATTCTATTTCATTCCTGCTTTCTCTCATTGGCACTGTTACCCCATCTTTCCCATTCACCTTTATTCCTCCTTTCGTGTTTCTCTCTCTTGCTCAAGATAAATGTTTGTAGAGGAAAAATAAGTCCCTGTCTCCGAAAATGATTGCCTCTGGGGCCCACCCGCAACCGCCGTCTCAAATTAAGTACTGCCTTCATGTCTCGTGAAAGAATGCAGGTAACTCACATTTTATAGCCGTCAATAAGGCTTGGTTCCCTCTTTATTCCCAGGGAAACAACAACAATACCACTTGGATCTTTTTTGTAATCCGGTTATTTGTTTTATACGTTAGCGAAAGGGCAGGATATGGTATAAGGCACAGAAAAGTGCCTGGTTCTAGTAGAAAATGAAAAAAGGGTCAAGGCTTAATGGTAAGTAAGCTGCACATTTCTAGATTATTTTCTTACTTATGTTATTAGAAGGATTCTCATGTTAATGTCTTATGGTATTGAATGTATTTACTTTTGTCCACTTCCCCCAATCCTTCAACCTGCACACAACCCCCTGCCCCAATGTATTATACATACAATTCGTAGATGAGTTTTCCGACATAACCCTTTGCTTGCTTTATTGCTATACATCTATATGTACTAAAATGTGTACACGCAGTATGTCCTCCTCATGTGTGTATATATGTCATTAGCATGAGATGCACAAATCTAGTAAAGTCCTCTCCAATGTTTGAATAAGCTCGTTGCAAGTTTTGTAGAAAATGCCTGTCACTAATGTGTGCCGATATCTGGGTATTAAAGGGGGTTTGCCTATTTTGAAAATATTTAGAAGTTCAAGGAGGGGGGGGGGCATTCAACCAATTTGGGACCATCAGTTCCCCTTGGTAGCCACTATTGGAACAATAATAATAGTGAACCTGCAGTCTCACACATTTATTGGGTGCCCTAAATTCTTTCACGTAGTTGGAAAATAAATACTGCCTGTATTTAAAGTAAGACTTTCTAGAGCAGTACTTAAGTTCACACTGGAAAGCGTAAGTGGCATGTGTGTCTGGAGAAAGAGCGAGAGAGGGAGATATGAAAATGAAAATTGGTTCAAAATCTAGACATTGCACGAGTGAAGAGAATGTACATCTTACACGTTATTCCAAAAGAATATTAAAAGATCTTGGCATTTATTACTAAGCATATGTTCATGAATACATATTTTTTTCCTGAAAACAAGGACATTGATGATAAGTTGCACTAGAATTGTGATTTTTAAAGCACTTGATTTCCTTTTTAATACAAATTAGTTTTTCTCTGTATCCTAAAGCCTATGATTATTTATTTTGCACAGGTGCTGGTTGCCCTTGCCTGTGATCTAGAGCTGGACACTCTTCCATGTTGTGCTGAAACACACAAGTGGGCTTGGTTTAGAAGATACTGTATGGCCTCCAGGGTTGCTGTATCTCTTGACAAGAGAACACCTTTACCGCGTCTTTTTCTTGATGAGGTAATGTTGCTTTAGCTGTTTAACCAGTAATTGAAGTGTAGAATCTTCAGTTTTTTATTTTAAAAAAACCTCTCTTTAATGGCATTGTTGAAAATGTTTGAGTCAACATTTTATCCTGTCATTCAAGTCTACAATTGAGTGAGATTAGTACTGACATCTATAGAACTCTTCTTGCATTTGTATATAAATAAGTCATTTTTATGTATTTCACTGTAATGCTTTCCATTAAATATTTGATTTAAATAATACGCTCAAGCTTTCAATTCAACAACAAAGAGTACATGCACTGTTGTTGCTGTGATCGTCTGTAAAGAAAATTGCCAGAGAATTTCAAGCAGGCTAGCAAGCATCACATAAGTTCTTTTCATTAGAAAACGCTTTTGCTTCTCAAACCCCTTTTATTTTCTCAAAATGGCATGAGATATAGTGCAGTTACGTGATTGTTCAATGCTAATGTGCATACTTTTTGTTTGGGGGGTCAACCACTTAATCATGAGATTTTACATATGACTGGTACAAACCGAGAACAGTAGATCTGGCTGGGTAGCTATGGCTCTGAACTTGAAAACTGGATATGTGGAACATAAACCAGCTTTCTCACTTGAGCCTAACAGTTGCGGTATTCTGGGCAAACACGTCTTTCTTTGTGCTTATAGTGCAAATCAGTAATGTGAATATGTATAGTCCATCCATGCAGTATGTTGTGTTATACAGTCCAAATCATTCAGGCCCCCACATCATTGTTTCCACATACAGCACTCAATTGTCACGATGCGCCTGTTAGATTAAAAGTGTTTTCTGTGATGGGTTGTTGCCGGAGCCTAGGACATGAGAGACTGTATGGATGAGCTCTTTGTTAATTTAGACTCCAGAAAAGGAAAAAGGAGAAATAAAGTCGATCTCAAAATATTTTTATTCATTTTTACCATTCCATTAACCCCCCCTCCCTTCCAACCCCATATCCCTCTAACCTCCCCCATGCCGCCCATGCACTTACAACCTCATCTACCGATCAACAACTTGGCCCCTGCGTGATGGAGTTAGTTGTGAGTGAATCAAGAACTTGGGGGGGGGGGGGGGGGCAGCTGAGTTTTCTTTGTTCAGAGGCCTGTTACTGGCTTGATGTAATCACCAAGTGAATGACAGTGAACACAAAATGGGTCCCCCCGCTGCCTTATTTTGTCCCCAGCAGCAGTGAGGGCCCCAAATTTCTTTCCTCCCAGGGCGCTAGCCTAGCAAGGGCCATCTGTGTTTCCACATTACAATAGATGATTTAAGAAGGCAGTCTGTCCTTAACTAGTTTGAGAGAGCTATGAAGAAATATGGTAAACTTATAAGTTATAATATCATGACTCAATCAGTATCTTCAGCATGAGCAAACCAACCACAAAAAGCTAAGTTGCGTAGTTTCTTATGGATACTTCTATCTGCAGATTCCTAACCTTTTTAATTCCTTCAGGCACCAGACTGGATCTGGAAACCTTTTTTTGCAGTTGCTCTTCTGTGCTGATCGTTTTTCTATTGGACTCTGTGGCAGCTTCGTCCCACCTCTGAAAGGGACACTGGAAAGCTGTATGTATGAGCCACCTGGTCTGCTAACATGAGCTCTTTTTTTTTCCTGTGCCCTTTGAAGTGGATCCGGAACTTATGTCACAAACCTTTGTCAGTTCTTCACCTACTATTAAAACGTTTTTATGATGGTGTACTAGAGTTATTGTTATACCCTACTTAATTGTATAACATGTACTCTTGCCCTGCTGCCTCTAGCTGCTCAGCCAGAGCGTGAGATGGTCATAGAATGTTGGTGTGCCTGTGATGCATGGAATGCCTGGGTGTCTGAGTGGATGAGTGTTGGCAGTTGAAGATGGGCTGAGCAGCTAGGCAGGCTGCTCCTGGTGGGGCTGGTACCACACTAGGCTGGCTGGAGTAGAGACAGATGTAACCTGAACTGGAGACTGAATAAAGATGGCTTAAGATTACCTCCTGGCTCCAAGTGTCTTTCTACAGAGATCACAACATTTATTTTGGCGACGAGCGGACTTGAACCCTAGAGACTCTTGGTGAACCACTGAAACAAAGGAACTACAAAGGAAACAAGGAGAAACCAAGAGATCCTACAAGCTACTACATATATAAAGAAAGAATTCCCAGGAAAGCCAGCGCCAGCCCCACCAGTGTCCTTTCCAATGGACAGCCCACAGAGAAGTGTCATCAATAAAGACATTACAGCCTGGGAATACTACAAACATAATGGATTACAGTGAGTTGGTGGAGTAGTTGCACTACAGCCACATCTGGTGTTCCAGCCACGTTGTTACCTTCAAAAAGGTTTGGAGAGTTGGATGGGTAGCTTCTCTACAGCCAGTTGTTGGTGTTCCAGCCACAGCGCTCTACAGAGTCTACAGTGCTTTTAAGATAAAGGCACAATTTGTGATTCCTCGTCAATAAGAGGTCAGAAAAACAGCGTTAGTGCACAGATGGAGAATTTTTGGTGCTTTGGGACATTTGCAGCATGTTGGAATCTGAAGCAATGTTAGTACCTACTAGCGCTACACTGCTGTGGTGTGGTATCACAAGAATTGGGCATAGATAATTCATGGAATGCTGCATTAAGGACTTATGACCATTGTGAGAGTCATGGATTTTCAATGAAAGTGACTACATTTTTTTTTTTTTGTTAAATGTACTACTGTGCAGCAGATTGTTTGGAGAGACAAGGGACCGACCTGCTTCAAGTCTGTCAACCTCTGGATGTCTGATATAGAGGCAAGGTGCCAGCTCTATGTCTTCGGGCACTCTGTGGCATCTACACATTAGCTCCTGTCTACATTGGAATAGATATCCCCACACGGGCACGTGTTTTCGCTAGCACAGGGGCAGCTGTGTACATTATTGAGAACGAAGCTCTTATTGTTTACGAGTTTGTTTGGAGGCCAATTGTGAGGTGACGTTCCCTGCCAAAATGTTTTTTTTTCATGCTCAAGTAAGTCAATTTTATAATATTTTGACTCGCAGCCCCTCGACGTTTGGCAGTTCAACTGCCTTCTTGTGATTTGAAAATGAAGGCACACGCTGTCTCCAGCCCGCGCAGTATAGAATTCAAAGATGCTGCATGTGGAAACTGTTTTCCCAGTGATTGTGTTACCTGGAATTAAAACTATCAACTTCCATGATGCTAGGAAGTACTTATGAAAGGAGGTGCTTTCCGACATGCAAGGTGGCAGGATATGATGTTGAGTTTTGTGACCTCAAGTGGTGAGCCTTATTTTTATTTGTTTTTAATCATCTGTGCAGCGCGATAATTTTTGTCAGTTCAACCGCTGCACAGTGATTTGAAAATCTTTGCGCGTGCTGTGCCCTGTCCGCGCGCAGCCTTACCTCCTCTGTGTCTTCCTTCATCTCCATGGATTCCGGGTGACGTCTTTTAGTCTTCGTGCTGCCTTGCTGTTTCCTAGAACACAATGCACTGACGTGCTGAGAGCCATCCGGCAGCACGTCAAGTAACGTGCCGCCATCTTGTGGTTGGCGGTCTTCCGCATTTTTGCCAACCACGCTCCTTCTGGTTCATTTTGACGCTGTTTGGGCCGTTATTGATAAAGTTTTGACGTTTGTCAACGGGATTTTCACACAAGGAGGTGTGCGTATATACACAGAATTGGGGAACTACATGGAGGATGTGGTGTGGTCCAGTACTTCGTGGCAAGTTTTCAAGATCACATCCTCATTGGAAGCTCATTTCTATGGTTGGTTCTAGCAAAGAAGAAAAGTAAAAGTTCACTTTTCTGTTTCTTTTTGAGATAACTGTTATTGGTGGACTTATTGTTTCCGTGGATTACAATGAACGTTTGTGTGGATGTGATATTATACCGTCGTCTGGATATATTCAGTGTGGAATCTTTTGTTTCATGTATACCTTATCCAGTTTGTGGGTTTTATTTTTCAGGCGCCACTCGGGTGAGTGGGCGCTCACCAGCGTGTTTCAGGTGTGCATACTTATGTCTTTTGGGACATGTTTAGATGTTTTGCCTAGAGTGTGGTATTCAAATCAAATTTAGTTCACAATAGTGTTTAAGTTAATATGTGTTTCCTCAGCAGCACATTTGATGTCGTGATGCCACAGGTTTACAGTTTGAGGATGGGTTCCTGTGGGTGGTCATCACATTGTTCCCATACACAAGGGAAGGTTGTGGGTAACAGCCCTTTGCTCAGTTATGTTGGTTACTCCTACATGGGGGTACGTAACCTCTACAAGGGGGTTAGGAGCTCTTTTCGCATTAATGTTTTGGTACTTCTTCATGGGGGTACGTAACCTCTACTAAGGGGTTGGGTCATGGGTTAGTTCCCATACACACACAGTACCTAGGTTAACCTTTACACTGGGTTGGGTTATGGCTTAGTCCATAAATAGTTGCAAGCAGTATTAATGTACATCCCTTCACGGGCGTTTTTATGGGTGACGACCCATTTACTTTTTGTTTCCCTTTCTCTTGGGATTGTAGTTGCAGGGTATGCTATCTTTAGTGCTACTCTATGTTATGCTTTTGAGCATTGGTGTTGCGGGGTCTTTTACCCGTTGAGTTATAGATCATTACGTAACAGTGTATGCTAGAAAATGCTACAAAATGTATTTCTTGTTATGTTACGCTTTTGATTACGCTTCAAAATGTTTTAAAATCTCTTTTTAGGAGGGGATGGGAGATATTGCTATTCAATTGTATTTATCTTTACCATTCTTTCTTGCTCTAATGGTTCTGTCTCCTGCGATGTTTTGTATTTTATTGCTGCATCCTAGAGACTTGTACCATTATTCATTTTTCTTGTTTATAGTTTTTACTTGATGTGTAATACGTACTTTTGTCGTTTTCTTTGAAGAAAAAGGGATAATGTTATACCCTACTTAATTGTATAACATGTACTCTTGCCCTGCTGCCTCTAGCTGCTCAGCCAGAGCGTGAGATGGTCATAGAATGTTGGTGTGCCTGTGATGCGTGGAATGCCTGGGTGTCTGAGTGGATGAGTGTTGGCAGTTGAAGATGGGCTGAGCAGCTAGGCAGGCTGCTCCTGGTGGGGCTGGTACCACACTAGGCTTGCTGGAGTAGAGACAGATGTAACCTGAACTGGAGACTGAATAAAGATGGCTTAAGATTACCTCCTGGCTCCAGGTGTCTTTCTACAGAGATCACAACAGTTATGTCTCCCCCGAGGACTACAGGCTCCAGACCACGCCACATCTGCAGGAAGCAGATATTGGTTTTTAACCCACATGACTTCTGTCTTTGGTGTCCCAGGCTCAAAAATGGTTGAAATCATGTGACAGTTGCTTCCTGGTGCAAACAAAGAACATTGCCAAGCACAAAAAGCCATGCTGTTGCACTCAAAATCTTAGGCCTCTCAATCCTTGACCTGGTAGAGATCTCCATCCTCAGGGAAGTCCAGAACAAAGTCAAAGGACACATTTTGGCTCAAGCACAAAAATCCAGATGGGACTCCCCTTCTGTCACTCCTGCTCCAGAGAGTAAATGCGCAGTTGTTGCTTAAAGGGTCGACTCTGCACCAGACGTCCAATCCCATTCCACGGTTGGAGCAATGCTATCCGAATCCCCTTCTAATCCACCACACATAGATGTCTTCAAGGAGACAATGCTGCAGTTTGTTTTTTGGACAATCCCTGGTCCACTTGGCGCTCCTCCATGCCCCATGGATGTTCCATGGCCTGCAGTCGGACGTCTGCCAGGGTGACCTTCTTTGGTGCTGACTGACCTTTTTAGGCGTCTGCCTGGCTCCCTGCCAGCATGAGGCTGCACCTCTACTTGTTTGTTGAATGTTGCATTGATTTCACCCAGATTGACCCCATTGTCAGAGGCCATCCCTGAAGGACATCTCGTAGCCAGAGAAGAGTTTGGATACATTTTAGTCAGTAACGGCCTATGTTGTGGACATTTTTTGAGTGGCGCCTTTGCCTTGATGCCTGTATTTTCAGCACATTAGGGCCATATTTTTGTTCAGATTCTGATGTGATACAAGACTGTCAGAATGAGGAAAAGGCTGATCATTTGTTGTCTCCTTACTTTACTGAAGCTATAAATGCCAGTGGCCTTGATACCTTACCAGAGATGGAATTGGACCCCTGCATCATTTGCTGTATTTTACTTTAGAGCTACAGAAGTGTTGGAATTGCACTTGCCAACTGTGGAAACTAAAGAAAACATGCTTACGGAAACTTTGCTGCCTGGCCCTTCTATTTCAGAGCCTTTGTTAGCACTCAATAAAGTCCTGATGGAAACCTTGATGGGAGTTTGGTTAAAACCATGTTCTTGCCAACAGTAATTAACCCTCGCTATGTACGTTCTGTATGATCCAAACATTTTGACACAGCAGCCCATGTCAGAAACCCTCTTAGTTGAGTTGGGTGGTCAAAACCAAGTTCAGTGCCACCAGTAAGTCGTCCCATTACTATGCACTGTAGGCCTGTTCTAGGTTATTTGGTCTTTTCGACACAGCACCCCATGTTGAAAAGCCTCTTAGTTCAGACTTCAGCCAGCAAAGATATATTTGAATGCCTTCCATACTGCCCTGTCTAATGGAAAATTGAAGAGCATTGATACTTTTTGCGAGAGGTTATTCTCTTCTCCCAGTTTGCCATTGTGTTCTCTATATGCTTTTTGCCTGTAAGAGAGATATACCCATGCATTCTGGCATATGGTGACTGCACTCTTGTAATCACCCTTCTTGATGACTTACAAAATTCTTACGCCCAGATGGTCAACAATGGGCAGAATGCAGTCAAGTAAATTTTATGGGCCGGCCAGGGCCCCACAGACTGTTAGGGTGGTGCTAAGGGCACTTGGGCAGTGATTTACCGTCACACCTGGATGTGTGGTTTTTCTGGGTACTTACAAGCCTCCCTTATTGATATGCCTTTTAATAGCACCAGGTTGTTTGTGCACAAAAGAGATTAGGCTTTAGAGTGTTTCATTGAAGAGCCATGGCTTGGCCCACTCCTTCAGCTTAATATCCCTGGCCCGGCAGTTGCACCAACAATACTGGAAGTTTAGAAGTTATTTCAGGGGCCTGTCTTATCACCAGAATCAACCATCTCAGCCAGTTCAGAAGCCCATTCTTCACCTGCTGCTGCTTATTTCACTCAGTTCTGATGTCCCTTTGTGGAGTTCTTGTCTGCCAGTAGGGGGCAGGATATGCCCAGCTGGAAGATTCTTACCTCTAACCTGTGGGTCCCGCAGGTTATACGTCACGGTTAATGTTCTGTAACACCTCCTCCTCCTGGTCCTCACTATTTTGCCCAGACTATGGTAAAACATGGCCTGATTCTTGTCAGAGGGACAGTCATTTCTGCCCAAAGGAGAAATAGAGTACCAGCAAAGGAGAGGGTCAAATGGTGCTATTTCTTTACTTCTTTGTGCTCAAGAAAAACATTGGGCTCTAGTCAATTTTGGACCTTCGAATATTGAACACCCTGTTTTGAGAAGGACAAATTGAAGATACTGACTCTTGCCCAGGGCCTCTCAGCCCTCGAATCAGTGGCTCTCTCCGTGTTCTTGAACTGGCTTGATGTGTACCCGGCCTGTGGTCCCCAGTTGTTTTCTTTCACTTTGTTGTGGTTTGAAATATTTTCAGTTCCACATGCTGCCTTCGACCTCACCTTGGCTCGCCATACATTTGCTAAGGTGATGACTGTCCTCACAGCCCATCTTCATGGGTCATTGGTACCCCAGCAGCTAGCAGTTGATGGCAGGCTTGACACTGTCAGTCGCTGACCACCTCCAAATGAGCATCTTACTTTATTCTTCCCTGGGGTTCTGTGTTAATGAGCCAAAACTCCACATTCGGCTGGTACATATGGTTCCCTTTAGATGGACTTTTGTGGACATAGTGTCATGCAAAGCTTTTCCACCTGCCGGAGAGGCTTCAGTGGGCTCGGCACTGGGGTTGTCTCAAATAACATTTGTGTTTCAGAGGTGGCCTGAGACCTTCAGTGATGTATGAAGGATGCCAACCTGACTTGCAGCAGACTGTTTCTCTTTCCCCATCCAGAGCTCACAGTAGTGACTAGCATGTCAGATCTATGATGGGGTTGCCACTTGCTCGTGGTGAAAATCAAGGTCTCTGGTCTGCCATGGAGCAAATGCACCACATCTTGCAGTGCTGTATGCTGTCCGGCTGTTCACGAAGGCCTGTATTAGTGGCAGCCATGTTAAGATTCTGGCGGACAACACAGCAACCATGTGGTCCTGTAAAAAAAGGGCGGGCAGTGCCCTAAAATTGTTGCTTGCTGGACCTTCAGGGAATTTCTGCTTATTGCCCAGTGGGGCATCCCTCAAGTAGATCTGTTTGCTGCTGCAGAGAATGTTCATTGTCAAGCCTTTTGTTCTCTAGATTTTCTGCCTCAGGACTCTCTAGGAGCAGCATTCTCCTTGTGTGGGACTTGATCTCCTTTATGCGTTTCTGCTGCTGTTTCACTGAGTTCTTCAAGTCAGACGAGACCACTCAGTTCATACCAATAGCCTTGGACTGGTTTCTTAAGAATAAGGCACTCTGATCTGCTGAGTCCGAGCATCTGCTTTCCACTCCAACTTCCTCTTTGGAGGGATCTGCCGTCCCAACAAAGGGACATGATTCTGCACCTGCACTTCCACAACCTCCATCTGTGTTGGATCCAACTTGAGTGGCTTTGATTTGCCTGAAGGCGTGTTGGACACAAATTTGACTACTCGCTGCCCGTCCACAAAGTCAATGACAACAGGGCGAAGTTTGTGGCCTAGTGCAAATACCATGGAGGCAACCTGCTTCAGCTTTGCTGATGTTCTTCTGTTAGTTCTGTTTTTGGCCTGACATGATTTGCTGTGGGCACTGTTACAAATGTTATTAGTCTGCCATTTCAGCTTTTCTGCAGCACTCTGATCAGCCCTGTCTATTGTTGTTGTGCATTGGCTCACATATATGCTTCCTCCTGCGCCTTTGATTGAGCTGTAGTGTGGACCCTAAGTTGATTCCTACATTCTTCTTGATGTGCACACCTTTTGCACACCTGTTCTTTGAGGTTGCTGACCCTTAAAACTGTTTTCCTCATTGCTTTCACTTCTGTGTGTTGCATCAGTGACCTTCAAACGCTATTAGTGCAGCCTCCTTATTCTACCTTTTGTCCTGACAAGTTGATACTTCAAACTCTGGTATTCGTTCTCCCAAATGTGATGTCAACCTTTCATATGGGACAGACAGTTAACATGTGTTTCTCTTCACCCCAATCCGTAGGAAGCTGGCTCTTTATAAAGTATACGTAAAATAGGTATACCGTGCAAAGAGTCAAGGTATTCCCTTCTGAGTGGACGGGGCGACGAAAACCCGACTCCTCAAGCCCCTGTCCCATGGAGAAAAGGACCAAAGGCATCTGCACATCCCTGAGCATCGTAAGAACTGAGCCCACTTGTTGGTTCAGCCGGACTGGTTTCCCAGTCCAAAACTGCAGCCTCTTTTCGACCGGACAGATCCCCATTTACTAACATTGGGCACCCAAAGCTGAAAAGCACCTCTGCACCCGGCCACCCCAGTGCAACCCGAAGTGACCTGTTGATGCTGCATTGGACCTTGCCCCATACTTGTCTTAAATCCAGGAGATTGGTCGTGTAAGTCGCTGTGAAGCACCTGTATGCAGTGTATGTCTTCCTCCATGGAATAACATTACCACTTCAGAAATTGCACTCTGTTGATATTTCAAACCTGTAATAATTCATAACTCCAAACAAACGTACCTGATTTTGATGATCTTGGTGCCAAAAGTTATATAAAGATAAGGTATTTTTATAAATGGGTATGGATCTCCTTATTGAGTTGTGTGTACCATTCCTTGACTCGGTGTGTATTTGCAGATGTCTCACCCCTCTCAGATGAGCCTTAGGCTGGTCAACCACACTACCCCCTAGAAGAGCACCTTGGGATTGCTAGAGCAAGCCTCTATCCACTCATAAGGAAATACCTGGACTCTTTGCACAGTATACCTGTTTTTGGTATGCTATATAAATATCCAGCTTCCTACACATACCTCTAAGGAGGAGAGACTTCCATAGAGAGCTCTTAGCCTTTAGAGCTGTTGGACTGAGGAGCACTGAGAGGCTGACCAGCTTTTCTGAGGAGGAGGAGAAGCTTCACTAGTCGGATCCCATGAATGCCTTTAGTCTTTACATCGATTGGAGCAACAAGCACTTGAGTGGTAAGCCAACCTTTTAATGTCAGTGCAACGAAAGAAAGAACAGTTCAAAAATAGACTTTATCAATTTGAACCAGTATCAAGATGTACTATGTCTTGGCCATGAAGGAGACTCCTGACTCATACCATCAGAGCCAAATTCACCATTATGGCTTCAGCCAGATGTGCTCTAGTGCAGGACATCTGCCAAGCTGCTAGCTGGATGTCTGATCACACCTTCACAAGGCACTATTGTATCAACTCTGAGGTCTACACAGAGGGTAATCCCCGCTTGATCCTGTCGGACCTTCTGGCTTAATGTCCGCTCTTCAGACTCGCCACATTTGGTGGGTACTGCTTTGGTCTCTATTCAAAAGGTGAGGAATCTGAAGTTGGAAGTATCCAGCAGAAGGATAAGTTACTTACCTTCGATAATGCTCTATCTGAAAGAAACACGTTAGTTAGATTCCTTACCTTAGAATATTCCCAGGCGTCAGGCTGGATCCGGAAAGATTTTTCGTCAGCAGTACCCTTGCGCGTCAGTAGGCGTCGTCTGCGACTCCGAGTCGTCGTCGTCGTGATCGCCGGGATGATGTTGTCGGAGTACTTGGATGCTGCCCTCGCGCACCGACGTCAGTTCTTTTTTACCACGCCAGTAAGCACAGATCCGGGAAGAGCTTACCCTTAGTAATTTTTTTACTAACTTTTTGGACATTTTTGTCTATCTTTTCGAGTCAACTTCGACTCCTGGTGCCGGTAGGTATGCCCGGGTTCAAGTCGTGTGACGTCTGACACCGACTGATGTCGGTTACCGACCCCCACCATCGGTGTCTCTACTGTCTTGGGGCCGACCACGATGACAAGTCGTGCCCCGACTGCTGTGCCTTGACCTCGAAGGCTAGACTGGAGCGGTCCCGCAAGCTCCTCGAGATCCGGCAGTCGGCTCCGCGCGGCCCGAGGTCTCGGTCGAGGAGGAGGTCAAGGGACCGGTCGCCGAGCGGAAGTCCTCACCGCTCGTCGCGATCCAAGTCCTCGCATTCAGGTAAGTCGAGGCATGGTGAAAAGGTCGAAGAAGCGACATCGCTCTTCTGACTCCCCTCACCGGTCGCACGACTCGGCTGAGGGTTCGGGTGGCACCACCCGCGCGGCTCCACCGGAGCCTCAGGAGTCGCATCCGGCCCCATACCCTCCGGTCCCTGGGCCTCATGCGACTCCGGGCGAGATTCCAGACTTCCTCGTGGCCATGAGGAGTCTCGTTCCGCCGTCGAGGCCTGCCGGCGCGCCTCCGGGCCCTGCAGGTCCGACTGGGGGTCCTAGCAGGCCGGCGGCTTCGGCCCCAGCGTCGTCGTCGACTTCGGTCCCGACGCCGCAGGTCCCCGTGGGATCCAGGCCTGGATCCCAGTCGACGCCGGTTGACCTCATGACTCCTCCACCGGCGCCGACCCCCATGGTGTTGCTCCCGGCGCCATCCTCGGACGACGCCATCCCTAGTTTCAGCCCCGGTCCGGCCTCGGAGCGGCTCCGCTCGGCGCCGTCTCCGGCGTAAATGGGTGAGCATTTCATCTATGACCCGGCTCCGTCCTTTCTGCCTGTTTACCAGGAGACGGATGAAGGGGAGGACTGGGAGGGGTCTGAGGACCCTCTGGCACAGCAGTGCCAGTTAAGTCAGGACTGGGCAGACGAGATGGGGGATGCCAGTGGTCTAGACACTTAGCCTGACACTGGTTTCATCTCTCCACCTTCCGTGGCTACGGAGTAGGGTGCGACTTACGCTGTGGTGCTGCGCAGGGCGGCCCAGGCCTAACACCTGGAGCTCCCTGCAGCGGCCGTGAGGACTAACCTCCTCACTGAGGTGCTTCAACCGCCGGTAAGCTCTTCGGAGCCTCTACTGCAGTTTAATGAGGCCCTCACCGACGTTCTGATGGGCACTTGGTCCAGGTCCTCCACAGTCTCTCCTGTGGATCGGAACGTGGTCTGGCACCACGGCCTAGCTCCGGGCGACCCCAGCTTTCTGTCTGTACACCCCACCCCTGAGACTCTGGCCATCCAGGGCCTCCACGTCCCAAACCGCCTTCCCGTCCGCACCTCCGGATCGGGAATCCAAAAGGTTGGAGCAGTTTGTCAAGAAACTGTTTACCTCCCTCAGTCTGGGGTTGCGGTCCATTAATACCGCGTGCCTTTTGGACCGTTACACCCACTCTTTGTGGGATACGGTGGCGGACGTGCTGCCCCAGTGTCCAGAGGAGGCCAGGACACGGCTCGCCCAGGCTCTTGCTCAGGGGCGTGATGCAGCACAGTACTCCATCCGAAGTGGACTTGACACCACGGACTCGCTGGGTAGAGTGATTGCAACGACGTTTGCTATTCGTCGTCACGCCTGGCTGAGGTCCACAAACTTTTCAGTGGATTTTCAGAGCACCCTCATGCACACGCCCTTTGATGGCCGTCGCCTTTTTGGTGACAAAGCGGATAGCGCGCTGGAGCGCTTTAAGGGCTCAAGGGCTACGGCCAAGTCCTTGGGCCCCTCGGCCCAGCGCCAGCAAATTTCTGCTTTTTGTCCCTTTCGTGGCCAAGGAAGGGGCACCCCTGCACGTTCGTCCAGCCACAGGCCGAAGAACTAGCCTCAACGTGGTCGCAGACGTGGTTTCCGCCGTGGCGGAGCAGGGAGACAGAGAGCCAGTCAGTCCACATCTGCTCCTGCAGCATCCGCCTCAAAGCCTTCCTAGTCCAAGCTTTCAGGCCCATTCCACGCCAGTGGGAGGCAGAGTTCGCCATCACCTGCTCCACTGGCGTACCATCACTTCGGACAGGTGGGTGCTGCAAATCGTCCGAAGCGGCTACTCCCTCCCCTTCGAGGTGACCCCTCCAGCCATGCCACCGCAGTACCACTGCATGTCGGGGGATCACTTGCAACTTCTGCAGGAGGAAGTTATGGCCCTCTTGGCCAAGGGGCCATCAAGCGCGTTCCTGGCCCAGAAGTAGGTCGGGGTTGTTATTCCCACTACTTTCTGGTTCCCAAGAAGGGCAAAGGGGGCCTACGCCCTATCTTGGACCTCAGAAGCATCAACGCCTTCCTCTGGAAGGAGAAGTTCAAGATGCTAACTTTAGCTCAGGTTCTGGCTGCCCTAGACCCTGGAGACTAGATGGTGGCGTTGGACTTGCAGGACGCTTATTTCCACATCTCCGTCCTGCCGGCCCACCTGCGTTACCTGCGGTTCACGGTAGGCCACGAGCACTTTCAGTTTACCGTGCTCCCCTTCAGCCTCACCAGTGCCCCTCGGATGTTCACGAAAGTGATGGCGGTGGTCGCAGCTCATCTGTGCAGATTAGGGGTTCCAGTCTTCCCCTATCTCGACGACTGGTTGTTGAAGGCGGGCTCGCCCCGGACAGTCGTCTCCCACCTCCAGACTACGGCCGACCTCCTGCATTTGCTGGGGTTCTCCATCAACGTGCCGAAGTCACATCTGAGTCCCTCCCAGCAGTTCCTCTTCATCGGAGCGGTTCTGGACTCGGCGCAGTTTTGGGTCTATTCTCCCGAACAGCGGGTTCAGGATATTCAGGTTCTGATTCTGATTTTTCAGCCTTTATCCCGAGTTTCGGTCAGGATGGCTTTACGACTGCTGGGTCTGATGGCCTCCTGCATCCTGCTGGTACATCACGCCAGGTGGCGGATGCGGGCTCTGCAGTGGGACCTGAAGTTCCAGTGGGCGCAACATCAGGCAACCTGTCCGACCACGTCCTGATCTTGAAGGGCATTGCAAGACAGTTGCAGTGGTGGCTCACAGACCGCGATTGGGTAAGTGGCAGATCCCTCTCCCTACCCCAACCGGAGCACGTGGTGGTGACGGATGCGTCCCTCCTGGGATGGGGGGGGCCACATGGGAGAGGCGGAGATCAGAGGACTCTGGTCCCCAGCGGAGTCCTGGCTCCATATCAACCTATTGGAGCTGCGGGCATTCCTTCCCTCTGTCTGGGGAAGTGTAGTGCAGGTGTTCACGGACAACACCACCGCCATGTGGTATTGCAACAAACGGGGCGGGGTGGGGTCGTGGACCCTTTGTCAAGAGGCTCTGGACATGGCTGGAACATTAGGGCATCACCCTGGTGGTTCAACACCTGACGGGCTCTCTGAACGCCAGGGCGGACGAACTCAGCCGCCGTGCATGATGAATCATGAATGGCATCTGAACTCGGATGTGGCGCAAGGCCTCTTTCGGCAATTGGGAGAGCCTTGGTTAGATCTATTCGTCACAGAAGAGAACGCGCAATGTCATCAGTACTGCGCGTTGGAATTTCCAAGGCGGAACTCGCTCGGAGACGCTTTTCGTCGCGAGTGGAGTTGCGGTCTGTTATACGCCTTTCCGCCTATACCACTTCTGCCCAGAGTGCTGAAGAAGATCAGGCGTGACCGCGCCTAAGTCATCCTTGTGGCTCCAGATTGAGCATGAAGATACTGGTATCCCGAGCTACTCAGTCTGTCAATCGATCCCCCGATTCGACTGCCTCTTCATGAGGACCTTCTGTCGCAGCAGCAGGGGACGGTCCTCCACCCGAACCTGTCCAGCCTCCACCTCCATGCGTGGAGATTGAGCGGTGGCAGTTGATGCCATTTGAATTGACTCCTGAAGTCTGTGATGTCATTCTCGCAGCCAGGCGTCCCTCCACTAAAACGGTATACGCCTGCAGGTGGAACAAATTTGTGGCATGGTGCACAGCAAAGGCTGTGGATCCCCGTTCTGCCCCTCTTTCTGAGGTTCTCCTCTTTCTTCTTTCCCTGGCCCAGCAGGGCTCTGCTCTGGGCACCATCAAGGGATATCTTTCAGCTGTTTCTGCCTTCTTAAGGCATCCTGATCAGCCTTCTCTTTTCAAGTACCCTGTTGTAAATAGATTCTTAAAAGGCATTACTCACATGTTTCCTCCTGTCCCCTTTGTGATGCCTCAGTGGGACTTGAATCTGGTGTTAACCTACCTGATGTGTGCTCCCTTTGAGCCACTTCATAACTGCCCTCTTCGTCTTCTGACTCTCAAGACTGCTTTCCTGGTTGCCATCACCTCTGCCAGAAGGGTGAGTGAGCTCCAGGCTCTTTCTTCTAAGCCTCCTTTCCTCTCTGTCCACCAGGACAAGGTTATTCTGCGCAATCGCCCTTCTTTTCTTCCTAAGGTGGTTACTACCTTTCACATCGGTCAGTCCATTACCTTGCGCACCCTCTTTCCCCCTCCGCATCGCTCGAAAGAGGACCCAAAATGTGCGCTCTCCTTCTATCTGGACCACACAAAACAGTTCCGGGTGGACGACCAACTCTTCGTTGGCTACGTGGGCGCTAAGAAGGGGTGGGCAGTGCACAAACGGACCATCTCTCGGTGGGTCGTTTTGTGCATTAAGGTCTGTTATTCCTTGGCTGCGAAGGATCCTCCTGTGGGGCTGAGGGCCCATCCCACTCGGGCAACAGCGGCTACTACTGCCTTGGGACGGGGAGTCCCTCTGCAGGACATTTGTCAGGCAGCAACGTGGGCCTTGCTGCATACGTTTGCCAAGCATTACTGCCTGGACAGCCAAGTCCGGAGAGACGGCTTCTTTGGCCGTTCCGTTCTCCAGGACTTCCTGGTGTGATCTTGGTTCGCAGACCCACCACCGGGGTTGGTATTGCTGGGGTATCTATTCTAAGGTAAGGAATCTAACTAACGTGTTTCTTTCAGATGAGCAAGTTACTTACCTTCGGTAACGATATATCTGTAAGAAACATTAGTTAGTTAGATTCCTTACCGCCCCACCCATCCTCCCCGTTCTGCGAACTGATATCTAGGGTTAAGGTCATCCCTTTCAGGGCCCTAGTTTCATGGCACCAGTGTCGGTTTCTTGCATGGCTCTGTATTCCTGGTGCGGAATTGCTATGTACAGAACTGACAGCGCGCGAGGGCGTCGTCCAAGTACTCCTCCAACGTCATCCCGGCGATCACGACGCCGACAACGGACGCGGTGTCGCAGAGGACGCCTACCGACGCGCACGGGTACTGCTGACGAAAAATCTTTCCGGATCCAGCCTGACGCCTGGGGATATTCTAAGGTAAGGAATCTAACTAACTAATGTTTCTTACAGATATATCGTTACCGAAGGTAAGTAACTTGTTCTTCTGGTGGATACACTGTATAACAGCAAATTCCTCGCTGCCTTCCTTCCTCCTTTTTCTATGGAGTAGCTATATAGGTGTTAATAAGGTTTTAGGTTAGATTCTGCACACTCACATGGCTCACAATCCGTTTTTGATGTTCTGTGTCTAACAGCATGAATGACTGGTTGTAAACAGACATCTTCGAGTAAGGGTGTCATCTCCATACAGTTCCATCCCTTAACTTCTGGAAGCGGATCGATGCAGCCATGGAATCCGATGGTGCAACCTATCGGCATACAGGAGCAATTACTAAAATGTTTCCAGATCCAATCAGATGCCTGGGGGAATACAAAAGATAAGGGGTATTAGATAGAGTATCCACTAGAAACAGTGGTACAAAAGGTAAGTAATTTGGTCAACTTTCTACATGTACACCCCAATGAATCCATTCTATTCAGGTTTCATGCCTGGTCAGGAATCATGTCTTAAGGAGCACTTATCAGTCAGGTCAAGTTTGGCATCTGAATGGGTACGGTCTTCTGTAAGATATCGCCGAAGGGGTTCCCATATGTCCATAGTGCATGACGCTACCAGAAAAAGCTTTGCATACCACCATGTAATTACAATATGCTAGGTTGCTCACCCTGCTCTGAGCCCTTGGTGCTGGGTCACGTCCCCAGTGCATTGCCACTCTTATCTTTGCCAATAGCAGCACAACCCCTTAAATCTACTTACCATCCTTGGGAAGTCCCAGACATAGCCCAGCAAAGCCACGAATTGGAAGTGAGTCTACTGAACTCCAGTCATAGAATAGAAGTCCACAAATACTTTCTTCCAGTACTACTGTATCAAGGGGAATAGCCAAGTTAGGTGCAAAAAGCTTTGATTGGGTTGGTAGCATCTTTCACCTGCAGCTTCAGCAGTAAATTCAAACTGCCCTCTACCAGCTGACTGAATGTACATTCTATAAATGCATTTTAAATTAATTAGAATGTGTCCGCTATTAAATGAGACTTATTTAGCCTGTGAATATCCATAATACCACTTGCTATTGCTCAGAATCCATATTGTTCTTTTTTTTTTTTTTTGTTTGCACCTCCACCAGTTTCAGAGTAGCAATATATAACCAGAACATGGTCCTCTCATGGTCCGTATTGGTGACCACTTGTGTAAGGGACTCAAACAATAAGTTGTGGGGGGTGGAAAAGTAGAAAAGTGAGTTCACATTTCTACTCACCACTATATTAATAATATAATAAACACATGCAAAATCAACACTGCAGTTGATAAAAGAGAAAGGGTGGTTGAAAGGGGACAGGCCTGTTGTATTCCCTTGTCTGTGCATATCGGACGTGACACCAAGCTATTCGCCCTGATTTGAGCAATTGAATTATGATATGACAATTGAATCTATCCCATCAACACCTCTGTGAGAAGTTGGCCTGATGTATGATGTCACTAGTTCTAGTGTACACCTTATATCAGTCCAAATACCCTTATGGTGATTGGTTGTAAAGTCAACCTTATAGACCAGCTATCCTAGTGGTAGCATGGACAAGAGCAGTCTTAGGCTAAACTCTGAATGGCATGTGAAGCCAGCTGTGATACCATATATAATCCCTTGAATACCAAATGAAAGGACACCACAACAGATATATATATATAAAATAAAGTGTATTTATTCTAAGCAAACCCTCAGCACTCTTTATGAGATTAGAGGTAAGTACAACACAGTCTTATTTATGCATACATTAAGTCACACAGGTAAGTAATACAGTTAGGCCCTAGGGGCCACGCAAACCATATACTAAGTAAGTGGTATAAGGACCACTGTCACGGAAATAGGATAGGCCTAGGCCTAGGGAATCGCTGGGGCTACACTATACTACCAAAGGTTAGGAAGTGGGAGGCCCACGGGATTCGTATGCAGAGTGGAAACACTCACGCGTAATGCGTAAAAGTCACTAGCAATAGTACAGTTTAGAAATAGATAGATTTAGGACACTTCCGGAGTAGCTAGGAAGTTGAGACTTGAAACTTAGACACTAGGATAGTCACTATCCTGATGAGCACCGGAGTACCCAAGTTACCTAGCCCACAGGCTGCGGGTGCATAGGGGTGAAGTTGCGTCGGGTTTCGTCGTCGACTCCTATGGATGCCTGAAGAAAGATGCTGACAGGCAGTCAGTGAAGAGTGTCCGGTGGATCCCAAGGCTGGGATCAAGAAGAGAGGAGACCTGCAAGCAGAGGGGACAGAGTCAAGGTCACTAGCCAGTGACCACGTGGAACCAGGAAGGAACCAGACGATGTCGTGAAGATTTGCAGGTGAAGGTGAAGCTTGTCGCTGCAGCCAGGAGGACCAGGAAGCGTCGAGGACGACCAGGACCAGGAGGCGAGCTGTCCCACGAAGGCTCTTGCTGTCGGCGGCGTCGAAGTTGGACTAGGACTCACCAAGCCTTGGCAAGCGGAACCCACGCAGAATGAAGGACTTGCTTCTGATGCAGACCAGGAAGGTCTGGGGTGCTTCTCTTTTTCAAAGAAGCAGGAGCCAGTCTGGAGGAGCCAAACCAGCGGTGAAGATTACGGGGTGCGTCGTCACAAAGGCCACTAGCCAGCGGGCAAGCAACCGGACAGACGCGGCAAGCAGGAAAATGCTGAAGGGCCCCACGCAGGACTCGTGGAGTGTGGGGGGCTGATCTTCGGTGCAGTTGGTGCTTGGGGGTGGGGCTTCTCAATCCCCGGTGCACAACTTCGAGGGTGCCTCAGAAGCTGCGCTTGAAGATACTAGCCACTTTTCCCAGGTAGCCGGTCCCACGTCGCTCGTCGCCTCCACGGATCTCAGCTCTGCTGTGGATGTGGATCAGGGTCGGAGAAGTCTGGAAGTCAAGGCTCTGGTCGGGCTCTGCAGTCGGTTCCTCGTAGAACGTGGGCAAAGCAAAGGGTAGTCTCTTGATGGTGCCTGTTTGCACAGGGTAGCCACTCCTTGGCCACAAGGGAGATTCTTCAGTCTTCTTCTTTCGTCGAATGTCGAAGGTCCAGAGTTTCTGTTCAAGTTGCAGGTTCAGGATAATCTAAAGTCTTGAGGCCCAACTCCCACTCTTATACTAATCTGGGGGGCTGGGATACCTGCTAGGTCACGCCTTATGGGTGGGATCTGGGAGGGGGTGGTTACACCCACTTCCCTTTGTCCAGTTTCGCGCCAGAGCTGGGGCTGGAGTGCCCCAGCGCCGGTTTGAACTGGACTATGCAAGGAACACCTTGTGTGCCCCAGGCATGTCTCATTCCTTTCAGCCCACCCTGCCCCAATACACTAAAGGCTGTCTGGGGAGGTGCTAGCACCTCCCCAAGCAGGAAACCTATTGTCCAGGCCTCCCTGGCTGGGATCACTCCCAGCTGCAGGACGTCAGACTTGTGTCGTGGCAGCAGCATCCATTTTGTGATGCTGAGGCTTTGGTCAGAGGCTAACAGTGAAGTATGATTTTAACATGTCTTTCCCTCTAGAAGGGGGGAATAATATCCTCATGTCTAGAAATGGTATGGGGGTATTATTCCAAAGTGTTAGACACCTTACACGACATGTTTTGATAAAGCCAAACCATAGTTACCATAACCGTTTAAGATTCTAAGGCACTTTAAGAGTATATGGTAGGCTATATCATAGAACAGCTATAAGGACTTGGTTCCGAAAGCTGCAGACAGGCTCAGCTCATGCTAGAGCACCATCTCACATGTTACCAAGCACTCTGCCTCCAGAATTGTTAAGGCCTGCCATAGGAGTGACTGATAGGTACACATGTGTCTATAATATAAGGTAGGTATAGGAATACTACACCAAAGCAAGGGGTGATTACACGACCTTGCCCCAGCTGAGTGATCAGCCAGTTGTGTCTGATTGGAAGGCCAGACCAGGGGTGGCATAATACATGCTGCAGCCCCTGGGAGGCCTAGGGTACACCTATGCCCTGGGTACCTAGGGTACACTGTACAGGGTCCAATAAGGTGATCCTTACCAATTGGTTATCTACCTAGGGTACATGGAGTCCATTTTAAAGAGAGAGCAGACAGCCTGAGACCCTGAATGGCAGGATCTCAGGCCAACTAAGTCGAAAAACCAGCTAGACACTAGGCAAAAAGTTGGGGGTAACCATAGTCAGATATCCACCTTCCTACAACCTCACCCAGCCCCGTTCTAAATAATATAATATATTCTCACTCAAGATAATAAAAAGGTATTTTTTGTGTGCAAAAAGCTGCTAGATATAGCCGTAAGTGATAAAGTAATGACAACAGCATAAGCAAATTGTGGGGGTGTAGTGTGCCCTGGTGTAAAGCTGCCTGCTCTGACAGTACCCTCAGGAGGACTCTATTATCGATAATATTTGCCAAGATTGTTATCTTTGCTAAGCAGGCCCTTTATGGTGCCCACTGGGTCACAGTTGTACCAGATTTGGGTAATGTTGTAATCAGAGAAAATCTTGAGAAATTATACGTCTGAAGCAACAGCCAAAATAATATATTCTCTTGAAGCCCATTCTCTATAAGAGAATGTTTCCATATTTTTAGCCTCCAGTGACTGAGAGAGCTATTCTTCTTGACTAAAAAATATTTATAATTAAAAAAAAAAAGGATCATACATTTGATTATGTACTTTCATCTCATCTCATAATCGGCCAGTGTCTCTGTTTTCAGTACTTTGGGACAAAGACTACAAATAATTTCCTTTTTTGATTGTGGAAGGTCTATTCTAAACCTAACAACCTACTCTGTAAACCACACACACATTTGCACAAGAGAATCTTCTGCCCTTAATACTGGCCATCCGGCATCAAGGGGGTGGGGCCAAAAGGAGTATTGGAATGGAAATGACAATCAGGTGCAGGGATCTCACACTCCATTGTGCCGTTGTTTTGGATACTCGTGCCATGAGGCAGCATCATTTCTACCTGTTATGAAACCACCACGTGGCACAAAGACGGTGTCTGAGGAATGCAGAAAACAGCATTTGAAAGACAACCAACACAATCTGATAGAGACTACTAGCCGCAGATTCCTTCACGTAGAATTATCCCCAGGCATGAGACTGGACCCGGAAAACTTTTTTTGCCCAGCATCCCTGCGCGCCGGGGGGACGGCATCACGCAACTCTGCCCAGGCGTCGTCCGCGTACGTGACGTCAGTGAGGTCACATAAGTCCCACCCCGGCGCACCTACGTCAGTTTTTTCCTTTTCCGCGTGCAACGCGGATCCGGTTTGTGCTCTGGGCCTGTTTAGGCCTTTCCCTTATGCTATTGCTGCGTGTGTTGGAACAGTGTGCGAATGCCTTGGGCTTTAAAACTTGCTCGTCATGTGGCCGCCTCATGTCGGCGACGGATCCTCACCCCATCTGTATGTGGTGTTTGGGAGAGCACCACGACTCCTCTGATTGTGAGGCGTGCCAGCAGATGAAGCTGAAATCCCGGCGGGAGCAACGGATGAAACTTCTTTCAGCTTGTGTGTCCAGGTTGGCGGCGTCATCTCGACCCGCCTCTGCGGAGGGTTCTCGGACCCGTGGCTTCCCTCGCCGATTTCGATCTTCTCCCAGGTCGCAAGAGCGCCGCTCACCTTTTGGTAAGTGTCGCAGTTTGTCCCCGAGGTTCGGGATCCGGCCTGTCGGGGGCGTGGGCTCTCTGCGGGTGGTGTGGCCCCGCGTGTCGTCCCCTTATCCGCCGTTTCCCAGCGTGGGGGCGACCAGAGCCCAGATGGAGACATATGCGGCGGCTTTGCAGGCCTCGCTGGCTTCTCCTCCTTCCCCTCCTGGGACGTCAGCGGATCCATTGCAGTGTGCGGGGCCTTCCGCGGCGTCGCCGGCAGCTTCGGCGCCGACTGGTTCGGATCTAGACTCGGAGAATTAGGTGCCGTTGGGGTGCGGCCCTTCGGGGGTCCCTCCTTCGGACCACGGCGCCTCTGCTTCACCGGAAACTCCAGCGGGAGTCCCTGTGGTGTCGCGGGAGGTCGCCGGGCCTCGGGTCGCACCCCCGACCCCCTTTCGGCCCTCGGGACAGTGTGTTCCCGGAGAGTGTTTGAGAACGGCTAGTGGACCTTCCCTTTGATGGTAATCTTTTGTTCCATTCCCCTGCAGACTCAGCCATCCAGAGGTTCTTGGCGGGGCTTCGTCCTCCACCTCCTCCCCCCCCCCCCCTCCCCTCCTTCTTCTCCTCCTCAGTGACTTGCGTGTTGATCTGGTTCTTGGAGCTGTTCTTCCGTTGGGGCGGGTCGCCCCGGTTGTCTGGCTGAGGTTGTGGTTCTGTTGGCTGCTGGCCAGCCCTTTTTGACTGTGTGTTTTTCGTTTGGGTTTTTCACACCATGCTGGGCCTGAGATTGGGCCTTCTGTTTCCCCTCTTTCTGCTTGATAGGCCTCCTGCGGGTTTTTTTTGCAGTAGGTCTTTTTTGTTGTCCTCTGCTGCGGAAGTTTCCTCCTAAGAGGTTCCCATGTTTGGGGGTATGACATGCCCTATGTGGGGCAGGGTTGGCTGTTATATAGCCCTGGTATGTGCTGGTGAGTTGTGGTCGCTTGCGGGCTTCTGCTCTTCGTGGCGTTATGGTATGTTGCGGATGCAACCTTCTTCTTCGCCTTTTTGCTTGAGTGTTCATTCTGTGGTGTCCCTGGCGTCTGGCGGAGCTTGCCAGTGCCGCCCTCTTGTTCTTTCTGCACCGTTGGGCCTTCTTGGGGCTTCGTGGGACAGTCATCCTGCCTTTTCCGCTGCTTCCAGTGGGCCTTGCACTCGGTTCTACCTCATCTCCCTGTGGGGGGGATGGTCCCTGACTTCTGGACCCTCTTGCGGGTGCAGTTTGTCCCTGCAGGGCGTTGGACGATTCTTCCTGGGTGACCTTGAGTTCGCTTTTTCGGCTCCCGCCTGCTTCTTGCTGCCGGCGCCATCCTGTCCGGGATTGCCTTAGCTCTGCCTCTTCTCCTTGGAGTTTCTAGGTTGCTCTTTTCCTTCGGTGCCATCCTGTCTGGGATTGCCTTTACTCTGCCTCTTCTCCTTGGAGTCTCTAGGTTGCTCTTCTCCTTCGGTGCTCTGCTCCTTTCCTTGACCTTGGGCGGAGGTTGTGTTGCCTCACGTGGGCGTGGGGTGTTTGGCCTCTCTGCGCCTTGCCTTGTTTCCTCTGCTGAGTGAGGACAGGCTATCTTCTTCTTCTTCTTCTCTTTGTTTCCTGAACCCCCCCCCCCCTCCTCCCCCTCCTGGGGGTTGGTGGCCTCCTGCTGGCGGGGGTTTCCCTTTGCCTGGGGGACGGGGCTCCTTGTCCCGTTTTTGGTTTCGGCCCCCGGGCGGTCCTCTGTTCTGCCCGGGTGGGTGGGGTCCTCTCGCAGACCCTCCTTCCCCTTGGGTATGGCTAGGGTATCTATTCTACGTGAAGGAATCTGCGGCTAGTAGTCTCTATCAGATGTACGAGTTAACGATGTATCTGGTAGCGACGATTCTAGCTGCAGATTCCCCGCCCTTTCTCCCCGTTCTGCGAGGGCTTGTGATTAGGTCTTTTGCACTCGTTTCCCTGTGGCTGGCTGTGTCATTCTGAGTACATTCTTTCCCTCTTTCTGATGGGCTATCCCCTTTTTCCTCCCCGTTGTCACATGGGAGGATAGGTTTGTTGATACTTCTAGCGCTTTGCGATTCTTGAGGTTGGGGGTCTTTTAGCTGTGCCTCTGCCCTTGTTCCTGATGGGGGTTGTCACACTCTGTGATGGGGATGTCTTGGAGTTTTGTAGTTCCCTGTGTGTCCCCGACTGGTTCCCCTTCCTTTTCTTTGGTTGGGGATGTAGTCCTGTTGCATGTTATTGTGACATTTTTACATATGTCCCTTGTTTCCGGGGGCGGGGGGGGGGGGGGCTGTCTCTGTACTGGCAGGGTTGCTGCCCTGTTCTTTATTCTTTCCCTGCCTTTGGGTACTGCAGTGCCGGGCACTGCTCTAATGGTGTTGTTCCTCACCATTCCTTTTTCTGCTCTTTCTCACACTGTTCCTATACTCTCCCAGTTTTGTCTACTGGCTCCGCGTTGTGGCGCGGAGAAGTTCTCCGAAGAAAACTGACGTAGGCGCACCGGGGTGGGACTTATGTGACCTCGCTGAAGTCAGGTGCGCGGACGGCGCCTGGGCGGAGTCGCGTGATGCCGTCCCCCCGGCGCGCAGGGATGCTGGGCAAAAAGTTTTCCGGATCCAGTCTCACGCCTGGGGATAATTCTACGTGAAGAAATCTGTGGCTAGAATAGTCTCTATCAGATACATCGTTACCGAAGGTAAGTAACTCGTACATTAGGCATAAATACATTATGCATAAATCACATTTAGGAGTGCACCATAGTAACACTCCCAAGGTGCATACATCACCTTCCGCATAACTGCATTATGCATTCCTTTAGGGCCTTGCACCCTACCAGTACACACAATTACTCAAAATGACCCCAGACCAACTGCCCTTCTCTAGGGCTCAAATGCCCTTTGTCCCAAAAGTCAGGGTGCAATTATAGTACCTTCCACAGCCCTCTGGCTGCCTTGGCAGCGAAACCAATGTGCTTAATGCACTGGGGTGGGGGAGTGTATCTCACTCCTTCCTTCTCAAGAACCAAAAGAGAGGCCCCTGTCGTTGCAGCTGCCCGCGCTCTCGCTGTGCAGCTGTGAAAGCCAAACACTGGCACTACCGTGCCGCTCAAGTCCCCCTCAGGGACTCAGGGAACCAAATTGCCCCCACGTTGCAGTTGCCCGCGCTTTCGCGGTGCAGCTGTGAGGAACAACAAGCGCTGGCACCAACCATGCCCAATTTGAGCACCAACCCCGCTCAATGGGAGCCCCACTCACCGGGGCTCTTCTCGACTCCTCCAGTCTATTTGGGGCAGGGGGAAGGCACCGACAATGTACCTCAGTAGGCCCCACTCACAGGACCTCTCCAGATCTGCCCCGGCTTCTCCTGCGGCCACCGGAGCTACGAGGCTCTAACTCCGTGACTCCTTCCACAATCAGGCTGACTGGGGCCGGACGTCCCGTCGGCAACTTCGCCTTCTTGGCCCCGCCTACAACCAGGCAGCTTGCTTGGCTTCCGGGTCGCCACTCGTGGTGCTGCAGCCCTTTTCAGCAATGCAAGACGCGGGGTTGGCTCCCGCTCTGTTTCCAAGCACCCACAACGCGGTGTAGGCTCCCGCTTCGTTTCAGAAGCACCCAAAATGTGGGATAGGCACCCGCTTCACTCTCCAGCAGCACGGGGGAGTCCCCACGCCTGGATTCCCTCTGCGTACTTCGCAGCACGCTGCTGCAGAGCTCCAGCACGCTCCCTGTCCTGGAGCACAGGAAAAACGGTGCAGCACTCACGAGGCGCTTGATTACCAAAGTTCCAGGGTAAAGGCTGGGCCCAGGCATGCCTGCTCACAGGGCCCTTCAGCACGGAGGCAGTCCCTCGTGGTGGTTCCTCCTGGGGCCCAGCAGGCACCAGTAGCCTCCCCCCCCCCCCCCCCCCCTCCACCGAGACAGCACAGGGAACACATTTTACATGGGGTCACAGCCCCAGTATATATACTGCATTTCTCTTTGTCTGCCCTGGTTCTGGAGGGTGTTGAAGCACTCGGTTTACCAGGCTTCCACCCTCCTCTGTCAGATGGGCTCGGTCCTTAGACACACCACAGGGGGGCGGAGCCAGCATTCACCTAGGCAGGCACAGACCATTTCAGGGTCAGGGGACTACTCCTCCCACTACTCCAAATGCAGATCTCCTATTCAGCCTAGCGCTGACTCACCCTGCCCTCCCTGGAGCCACACACCTCACCAGCCCCTGTCACTCTAGAGCCAGACATGCAATACACATCAGGCAGGCAGACACATAGCACACAGAAATGCCAACTTCTAAAAGTGGCATTCCTAAAATAGTGATAATAAATCTGCGCACACCATTGCGCAGCATTTATTATTACTATTCCAAACATACCAAACTTGACCACGCTGCTCCTCTTATATCAGGAATTACCACTGAAACACTTATCAGGGAATCCCCAATGCATTCCTATGGGAGGGCAGCCTCACAGCAGTGAGAAACCAAAATGGCTGTTTGTCACTACCAGGACATGTCACGCACTTTAGGTACATGTCCTACCTTTTACCTACAATGCACCCTACCCATAGGGATAGCTAGGGCCTACCTTAGGGGTGACTGACAAGCAGTAAAAGGGGGGTCACAGACGTGGCACACACTGTAGGTGTCATGTCACAGCGGCAGTAGCACTGCACGCACAGGCCCTGCAATGGCAGAGGCCTGAGACAGGTTTGAAAGGCTACTTTGGAGGGTGGCGCAATCAGCACTGCAAGCCCACCAGTAGCATGTAATTTACTGGCCCTGGGTATCTGAGATACCACTTTACAAGGGACTGACAGGTAAATTAAATAGCCCAACAGGTGTAGACCAATCTTACCATGATTACCACAGAGAGCACACACACTTTACACTGGACAGCAGTGCTAAAGTGCCCAGAGTCCTAAAACCACCAACACCATGTCAGAAATAAGGGTAGGAGGAAGGCAGAAAGTTCAGGGATGACCCTGCAAAAAGGGCCAAGTCCAACAGGCACCTAATATCTGTACTTGCTGCTGCCCACCTGAGATGATAACAAGTGATGAGCAGCCTGCACCCCCAACCCCAGGAGCTGCATCTGCCTAAGACTAGCTCCTAACTGCACTGACCCAAAAGCCTTTGCCAAAGACAAAATTCTACCTGTTGAACCTGAGCATGCTAAGTCATTGATGGCACCAGCTAGTGGGGCTGAGCTCATGCAAACAGACTATGCCTGCTTCACGCAGAGGCAAATCCTGTTGCTAGAATGCTGCCCTCTTCCAGTATATCCTCTGAGCATAAAGGCTATTGAACTGACCTATAAACTATCCATTGAGGCAATTGTAAGTGATCTGCATCTGTGCCCTATCAGTACCTACAACTGTAGCTTTGCCTAGGTTACAATAAATGTTGAGAACATTTGGAGGAGTTTGGGGGAAGGGCACTGTGTAGGGTAAAAGTACTTCACTAGAATTGGTAGGTGAGGTCGCAACTCTAGAAGTGAACCACCTTTGCAGTGTTTAGTATTTTGTTTTGCTGTAAGATTAAACTTCTTTCTTTTTAATTAAAGATAAGCACTGGACTGAACAATAGGTTATTGTGTCTGTTTGGCTGTTGAATTCCGGCTCCTGCCCCAATACTGCTCATCTGAGAAACCGTAGAGTGCTTGTCCTCGTTACCATGAGAGTCTCGTATCGAAAGGGTGTATTTTTTACAGTTTTCAGACCAATAGCAGGACGAACACTTGTGGCAAACAAGCTCAACCACAATCCCAGTAGTCCCGCATAAAAGTAAAAAGTACTCTAAGTTTTGACTGGCCCTCATTGGCAGAATTCTTCCACTGATAGTGAGCCTCTCTTCAATGCCCTATTTTACCAGCCTGCAAGGAGTATTTCTAACAGCTGGTCTAAGCATTTTATTTCTGGTGGTGTTGATGCCTGATGAAACAACCTTGTTTCTTACCAACCTAGCAAAAGGGGCAATGCAGTCGCCTCTGCAAGAGAGGGAAAAAGTTCCTGGAGCACCAGCCTGCTGTTTGTGAAGATGACTATAAAGAGCACATCTAATTTCCATCACAACTGGTATTACGAAAGCCATTTTAATGTGTGCATCTTTTCAAGGCTGAGTTGTATGGTTGAGCTACTATTAAAGTTCCACTGAACAAATTATGCACAATTTAAGTTATAGCTTTTTTATTTGTTTGTTTTCGCTCTCTTGAGTCTGTGTTTGTGGACAGAGCCTCAGCTCTAGGACATCTGCTCACTGTGATCAGTCGAACCCCCTTTAGGGTCTGTGCTTCCAAGTGCTTCAGGACACAAAAGGTGATGAGAGGAATGCTTGCAGTTTGTCTTACTTCTGGCTATCGCTTAGGGTAGTATACCAACCCATTGTTCCTTTTCCCACCATGCCACCTCAGTTTGGACCCTGCTATATTCAAATCAGTTTTGACCCTGCTCCAATAGCAACAGTCCAGCCCAGGTCCTCCCTGAACTTGAAACCAAGGCCAGTTACGGCCTGGTTGAGACTCTTCAGTGGGGTGCAGCTTGGTTCCACTGGCACAATGAGCATAGGACTCACACCTGAGCATATGCTTGCCACTTATGGCGGTACATGAAACACACAAAAGGTGATTGGAGCAATGCTTGCAGTTTGTCTAACCACCAGTTGTCTAATCACTTGGGTAGCATACCAACCCATCATTCACTGCCATTCTGCCGAAGGACAAAATCAAGATGCTCACCCTGGCCCATGTCTTGCCTGTCCTCGGCTCTGGAGACAGAATGGGTGTGTTGGACCGTCAGGATGTCCTGCAGCCCCGCAGGTGTTACCTGTGATTCACAGTAGGCCATAAGAATTTTCAGTTTGCTGTGCTTCCTTTTGGTTTTACCAGTGCCCCTCTGGTGTTCACAAAAGTGATGGTGGTGGTTGCAGCACTTCTTTGAGGGCATGGGTTCCAGTCTTCCCCCTACCTCAATGACTGTCTGTTGAAGGCGGGTTCACCCTAGGCAGTCGTGACCCAGCTTCAACTACAGAGAATCTCTTAATATCCTTGGGGTTCACTATCATTATGTCAACGTCACATCTGACTCCTTCGAAGATGCTCCCCTTCATCGAAGCCATTCTGCATGTTGTGCAGTTTCAGGCCTTTCCCCTGGAAGAGAGTCTAGGACTCTCGGGCTATGATCCTGGTGTCCTGAATCTCAGTGAGGATGACTCGGAGGCTGCTGGGACTGAGGTCATCCTCTGTCTTGCTGGTGAAGCATGCCAGATGGCATATTCAAGCTCTGCAGTGGGATCTGAAGTCTCTGTGGGTACAGCACTAGGCGGATCTCTCTGATCAAGTCCAGGGACTACTTAAGGATTTTGGAGGGCCTGGGCCAAACATATTTTGGGGGCACTTTTTGGAACAGTTTTACATTTAGGATCCAATTACAGCTCTTTCATGCCTTCTTTGGCCAGGTCAGTGACAGTTCACGGACACACTTTCTAAATATGTTTATGTCTAATATTCAGGGATAGTGACGTGTGTTTTCAATAATATAACACAGCAGCAGCTCACTAATAGTACTGCAAATAAGCTCTGGGACACCATGCCATTTCTCATGTATCATGTCATGTTTTCATCTATCCTGAAACATGAACAACATTTTTCTGCAAAATGTCTGTAATCCACTCTCACACATCACCCGCATTAAAAATAAATCAAAGCAAACAGTATTTGAAACAATCTGTGTTTAAGAATTATTCAAGGTCAGCAGGGCAAGTCTCTCTGCAGGACTGAATCTGAAGAATGGGGCCCAAGTCCAGAGCCCACTTTGCCCATGCCTTAAAACATCTCTGATCAAGTCCAAAAGACCTGCAGTGGTTGCTGTGGGACCATAATTGGTCCTGTGGCAGACTCTTGTTCCTACCTCACCTGGGGCTGACAGTGGTAACCGATGCCTTGCTGCTGGGTTGGGTAGCCAACTAGGAGAGGTGGATATCAGTGGATCCTGGTCTTAGGCAGAGTCTTCTTCTACATCAATCTGTTAGGGAAGCTTTTATGGAATGAAAGATAGTGCAGGTGCTCATGGACGCCACCAGAGCCATGTGGTTCTGCAACAAGCAGGGTGGCTGGGGTCCTGGAGCCTGTGCAAGGAGGACTGCGCCTCTGGATATGGATGGAATGGCGGGAGATTTTGGTGTGAGGACCTTCAGGAAATGGGGCAAACCTTGGCTCAATCTTTTTGCCGCTTCCGAAAATGCACAATGTCAACACTTTTGTGAGTTAAAGATTCCAAGGCATATCTCTGTTGGAGACATGTTCTGCTTAGGGTGGAACTCGGTACTCCTGAACACCTTTCCTCTGATACCTCTCCTGGCCGAGTTCTGAAGATGATCAGGACCGACCGGCTCAAGTCATCCTAGTGGCCCCGGATTAAGCACAGAAGAGTATGCTATCCCGCACCCCTGGGGATGAGAATTTGTCCCCCAATTAGGCTACCCTTAGTGAGGATCTGCTGTCGCAGCAGCAGGGCAGGGTCTTGCATTCGAACCTGCACATGCTACACCTCTGTGCTTGGAGATTGAGCAGCAATAGTTGAGCACTTCTGACTTTCCTCCTGAAGTTGTTGATATCATCTAGGCAGCCAGGCTTCCCTTAACCGAGTCTTTATATACCTACTGCTGAGACCAGATCAGCTCTTTATTGGTTTGCTGAAGCGAAGAAAGGAAAGGCATTGCAGAAGAGAGCTATCTCTTGCTGGATCATGCTGTACATTAAGATGTGCAACTCACTGGCCACGAAGCAGCCCCATAGGGCTAACAGGCTGACTCTACCAGAGTCAAGCTTGCTACCTATGCGTTAGCATGCAGGGTGCCCATCCTGGATATTTGCCAGGCAGCTACGTGGGCATCCTGCCATATGTTCATGAAGCACTGTTTGGATGTTTTTCAATTGAAAACGTTTACATTCGAGATCTGTACACTGGTCACTACCAATCTTATTGTTGGATTCCGTGTATGAGGGCATGGCTGGTTCAGGAAGGAACTGATGTCAGTATGCATGGGTGGCACTATAAAGGGCTCTGCGTCACTTCCAGAGCGACGCTGGCACGTGCTCACATGGCTCCACCTGTTGACCCACAGGGGTTCTGCTTACAATTTTTTGTATCCAGTCTGATGCCTAGTGAGTATTCAAAAGGTGAGGAATCTAGGTTAGATACAGTCTCTACCAGAAAAAGAATTACCGAAGGTAAGTTACTAGTTCATTACATCAGTGATGACATATGAAATCTATGGTGGTGCAAGTTATAGTGCCATTGGCTTTGAGCGGGTCTTGCATGGTTTCTTCTTCTTATGTTCAGTGACTTACAGCTTTGCTTCACAATCCCAGATTGCTTTTGGGGCCCTGAGAGCACACTCTTCACACAACTTGGTCGTGCCCCGAGCCCAAACACCAGAGGCATACCTAATGCAAACCAGTCACAGACAGTTGTTTGCAACAGTTCCAAACCCTGTAGTGTTTGGAGGGGGGCATAGTACACTTGCACACGAGATTTGTTTTGGATTTTTTTTTTTTTTTTAAAGAAAAACAATCTACAACAGATGATTAAAAAGTGGGAGTGGAATTCTGGACCTGCGTACGAAGGCTTGGAAAGAAATTAACTAACTTTTCCGCACATCAGAATGGATTATTTACACCAAACCAAGTTAAGTTCTACATTTTTCGTTGCTTGCCATAAAATGTTAATCTGATGCAGTATCATCTTAGGATGCAGTACGAGGTCTGAGAGAAATACAGTAACTAGAACTACTAAGCAAAAACCTGGGCGGAAATAAGCTCTGCATGCCCTTCACAATGGGAAATTGACTGTCTGGCGACACTTTGCCATCAATGCTGCAGCCCAAAAGTGCTCTCTGTTGCAGATTGTGCACACTAACATTTACTTTTGTTTCAGGTGGCCAAGAAAATCCGCGAATTGATGGCAGATAATGAAAATATGAATGCTCTCCATGAGAGCCATGAAGTATTTAAGAGGGAGCAAGATGAGCAACTTGTCCAGTGGATGAACAGGTTATTATACTTACACAGATCCGCAGTGTGGTTTTCACATGGCATTTATTGCTTGTAACGAGTGAGGAGTGGTCGAGAAACATGGCTGCTTATAACACTAAACTATGTTGTCCCATAATATGAGGGCAATGAGTGTCTCTAAATTCCTGAGACACATTTTGAATATTGATCGTGCTACACCTATTCATCCATTGCTGAAAGCTTGTTGTGGCTGATTTGTATGACTTCATTTTACTAAAGCAGCCATTGATTTAGATTTTCTGTGCACGCGTACTGCTAAAACGTCTTTGTTCTGCATTCACGTCCAGTGTCTGAAATGTGTTTTGTTGTATCTTGAAAAGCGAGTCAAACAAACATTATTCCTCTATCAAAAGATGCTCCGTGGTGCCATTTACTGAAAAAAAACACTTGGACATCCATCTTATGTAGCACTTTCTTAACCTTCTTGCCATTATTATTTGGCATGCTGAAAAGAGCACTGTTTTGAGAGTTGTGGTTGCTTTGTAGAGTGGTGTTTGAAATATCTGTGTTGGCTGTGATCTGTTCAAATACTTTCTTAGTGAGCAAGTTTGAGACTTGAATCGTACTGATTTTTTGTTATTAAATTTGCCTGCCAAGAGGTTGTGGTGCACAATGTTGATGGTTATATAATGGCTTCCTGTATTTTCCCGTTGGATATGTATTTAACGCTCATTATAGAGTGAAATCCTTTATTAAAATATTTCCATCCTAGCCTGTGGCTGTCCTTGTGCTTAGAATAGTTTTTTTAATATTTAATGTAGACATTTGTATGTGTTTAATGCAGGCGACCCGATGACTGGACACTTTCTGCTGGTGGCAGTGGAACTATCTATGGCTGGGGTCACAATCATAGGGGACAGCTCGGTGGCATTGAAGGAGCAAAAGTGAAAGTTCCAACCCCCTGTGAGGCACTGGCAACTCTCCGGCCTGTACAGTTAATTGGAGGTGAACAAACTCTGTTTGCTGTGACAGCAGATGGAAAGGTAGATATTGTTATAATTTAACAGGACTTTTATTTCTCCTAAACCCTTTACTGCTGAATGAAGAGGTTAAAGAGTGGAACAAACACATATGCTTGTTGCATTGCCAAATGCTATCCTACATGAATTTTCATATTTGTTGTTCTAAGTAATGCTTGCCCAGGGATCCCAAAGTGTCAAGAGCAGGGAATTACACTGACCGTGTTGGTCATTAACATCTTTTATAAACCACTGACTAGAAACCAGGCCGTGCATCTGGCTGGTCGTTTTACTAGTTTCCTGGGGATTGTATAACCATAGCTGCAATGTCTGTTCTTTGCTGCCTGTGGCAGACAGTTCCTGTTCAGTATCCATTGTGGGTTTTCTTTTTCTCTGGAACTACTAACAGGTTAATCACATTATTCGCTTTAGTCACTTAGCAAATTTGAGCATTCAAGTTTTACTCTAGGATGACGGAGTGGGTTACAAACTCGCATACAGTGAGATGTGTAACTAACTATATTCACTAAGCTTAATAATCTATCAGAGCTATAAGTTAGAGAGGTAATATGCCTTTATGTGCAACATTATTATTTAAACATCATCATAGGTCTTACCGGGTACGGCTCTGTGATTGAAATAACAGTCCGCCCTATGGCCAGTGTTATCTAGACCAAGAGTTGGACATTTGAGTATTTTTGGGTATACACACATGCCTCTAGTGTCTTACTGTGGTTTGTTTACAAACGTTATAGTCCTTGTGCAAAGCTGACTGAAAAGATACAAAGCAACAATTTTGATGTGATCTGTCTAACCCTTTTCCTTGTTTCTACCATTGACCTTGGGTGCAAGGAAACTAGCCCACTAGATTCAGCCCTGATGGCTGAGCACTGCAGGGAAAAACGTCAGACAAGATTACACTAAATATAAGGCGGAAAAAATGAAATGGTTAGATAGGTCATATAAGTCAGCCCTAAGTATATTGAAGAAGCTATTTTTATTGGATGAGAAAGCCCCGCCCACAACTTGTAGCGTGCTTCATCCTTGGCGAGCTCATTCCACCCTGGTAAAATGATACTGCCAGCGCAGAATTAACCTCACTGAGAGGGGGTTCTTAATAAATCAAAACTGGATAATAACAGTGCGCCAAATAGACTAAAAATACCTTTTGGTTTATCTTAGGGCTGTATTTTATGATCTGTCGGACCATTCTATTCTTAATGCTGTATCTTTAGTGTAGCCTTGACTTAGTTTGGAGGGTATACTGTGGTACTACCTCTTCATCTCATTTTGTGTTTCCACAAAAAAAACTGACACCCAAAAATCGAGTTTGGAAATCTAATTCCAAACGACGCACCACTTCCTTAGAATAGTCACAGATAGAGACATTTTAGCTAAGACTTGAAAGTGGCACCAAATTGGATATTGATTGTCCATATTGATGACACTTGTGGTGCTGGAATACTTCCTCCTGTCCCATTGCCCTTGTGATTTTCTTTTTTTATACGCTTGATTGATTTTGACTTCTTAGGGTGCTGTTCCCTTGTGTCTTCCTTGCTAGTTCATTTTCTCCAAGCATCCTCCGCTTATCTTCGGTCAACTGAGCTTTCCTATGGAGTTACCGGTATCTCCATACCTCCGTCAGGCTTCCTCTTAGGATCACAGCATAAGACTTCACAATAAACCATCCTGGCCACATCGAAGGAGGATGGACAACTAACTTCACAGAGATAGTCTATACCTACCCCACTTCTCCTTGAATCTCCTCATTCTTATGCCTGACACATTTATGTTCTGATGTATACTTTAACCGTAGATTCCTCATGTTAAGAATATCCCTCAGGCGCCAGCCTATATCCGGACGTTTTCACAGCAGTGGTCCTGCGCGCCGCAAGTTGGTGCCTTGCAATTCCATGCTGGCTTAGTCCGGCCTACACGTGATAGAGCGGAGTCGCATATATGCACGACTACTGTGGGTCAAAGTTAATTTCTTTCCATGCCTTCGAACACAGATCTGGAGCTCCATTCCCTTTATCATTGGTTTGACAAGTTTATCAAACTAAATTCCAATGTGCAAGGGAATGATTTCTCCACCCACGACTACAGGGTTCAAACCATACGGTGACTGTCATAAACAGATGTCAGTGACTGATCCTCAAAGTGTGCCTCTGCCTATTGGTTTCAGGCACAAATACAAGTTGTGTGAAGTATGTGCCTTCATGCACCGAAAACAATTCTGAGACAGTGCAGTGTAGCTGTATGTCGCCATGCATTGAGAGAAGCCATGCAAGTCCCACTCTTGCTCTAAGTTGAGGACGTGGACTTGTACCCATTCTTGAGGCTGATCCTGCAACAGGTGCTTTTGGCTTTCGAGGTCATCCATTAAGTCAGAGTCCAAGTCAAAATGGAAACACAATATGGCAAAGTAGGACTCCACCATATCCCACCGACCTAGCGAAAAATAAGTTGCAAGGGTGTCACAGTGCCTCTCACTCCCTATCTTCAATTGAGGACCCGATCCCACAATCCTGATGTGCCCCAAGTACCCCAGGCCATTGGTGATACCTCTGCAAGTCATGGCCTTTATATAGGCCATGCTGCCTAATTTTGGGCACTCTTCACGTTCTCTCTGGTGTGCCTTCGGGTCCTCTGGGGCCTTCAGTCAGGTTAGAGCTGGCAGATCCATCCTCCGCATCATCTGAGCCCCGAAACCCTGCCTTGGGTTCAGCAGAGACTCCTGTGCAGTCTCCTATCCCGCGCCAGTCCCTTCCTCATCAATGTGTTCCCACCGAAGGTGAATCCTATCCCGACATCGATACCTGAATCAAATCCGCCTCAACCCCGACTGTAGTTGTGCTGCCACTCCACTTCAGCACAACCCGTTCCCATTCAGTCTGTCTAGGACAAACCCTCCCTCTATCACAGAGACCTCCTCAGTTGCGCCATCATCCTTTTTGGTTCCAACTCTGACCAGAATTTTACCCCAATTGGATACAACAATAGAGATGATGGGGTATGCTTTACCCCGACCTTATGATGACAAAAATATGTACCTGGATTTGTGAGAGGCTAGTTATCTAAGGTACTTACCCAAATACAGGATTGATTTCCCCCCTTCGGCTGCCCATGGATGTGAGTGCTTCGTTTGCGGTAGTCATCAGACATGCTGCAGAGATGGCTTTACAACTTTCCTCTGTTTAGCTTAAAACAAATGTGCTTACTGACGTCCTTCAACCTTGACCTGACGTCTTCTGAGCCCTCCCTGCTGTTAAATGAAGCCTGAACTCACACCCATTAACATCTGTTTTCTTTTTACAACTACCTTCAATAAGTAACGAAAATGTCTCCCTGTGCTAAACTCTCAGATCACTGGTTGCCTTCCAGTGGCAAAGCTTCATTTAACCAACAACGAGATATAACTGAACGTTCAATTCGAGAAATGTCTTTTCATTGTCACAGATAAATGTCCAGTTTGATGATTCTTCATTCAAAATAATACATGATAACCATGATTCTTCATACAGAGCCAACACGTGTTTTGTGCATATTGGCTTCTTCAGGGCTCAAATAAAAATACCGATTTTTGGAGCCGGGCACTTAAGATAGTTCTATTTGTAATTATAAGTGTGACTTCTTCAATTGGTAGATCCTATTATTGAGCAGAGAGACTCATTTTCAGAATTGATATTTGATCACTTATTGGCTGCTCCTAATTTCTTTGTATGAAGTATCATGGTTGGTCTCCCTTTGTTTTGAAGTTCGAAAGGAAGTTAGATCTGCCATAACAAATCCTCCATTGTAATTTGGTTTATAGCATTTTATCAAGGACTATCAGGGAGTTTTATTCTGTCCAAGGGAGGAGCTTAAGCTGAATGTTGAAGCTTTTGGAAGAATGTGGAAGACGGAAACTGTAGGTTCGAGGCATATGAGCTGCAGATCGTACACTGTGCATTAGATCGCCATCTGGTTTTGGGCTCGGAAGCTTGCACCTTGTTGTTGTCTTGGAAGAAGTCTTTTGTAGTCACGAGATAGGTGACTCCTCCCTTGGACGATAGTGCGCATGGGCATCGACTCCATCCTCAGATTGTTTTTTCCGCCATTGGGTTCAGATGTAACTTTTGCACTCAGGTTAAAAACTTTGTTTTTCAAACTTTTCGACACGCAAACTCTCTGGTATTGTTATCGATCGCGTGATCTTCGACGCGCAACTCAACAACTCGATTCCGGTCGTCGGCGCGGGCCGTTGGGCCCATCCACGCCGTCGGGCCTACAGCTCATGGAAAGGACTCCATTAAAAAAATGTCCCCAGTGTGGAGCTAAATTCCCACACAGTGACCATCACAAGGTCTGTAACCTGTGTCTCTCGCCAGAACATGACGAGAACAATTGCCAGGCCTGCCCCTCTTTTCGATCGAAAAAGACCATCCGTGATCGTCGGGCCCGACGACACATCATGGCGCAGAAAGCAGCTCTGGCCCCAGCGGTCAACTTCGATGAAGGCCCAGATGTCCCAGAAGAAGATTCTGAAGACCTCGAAATCGTGTCCAAAGCAGACGACTCAGACTCGGATGACCACATCACTCCTGGTCAACAAGTGAGTACAATTGCCCCTACCCCCACTCTGCCCCAGAAAAAGAAGGCCCTGGTCAAGACTTTGCCTGCTGGCCCCAGTCCCGACCAAAAACAGACTTCAGAAGCCCCGCCTTCTGGCTCGGCTCCGAAGATAAAGGAAAAGCCTTCCGGTAGTTCGGGACCGAGCAAACCGCATATCCGTCCCGAAAGCGCCTTTGACACCGAAACCAAGTGACCACCCCACTCCCAAAAAGAAATCGGCTCCGACAACCTCGACGCCGAAAGAAAAACCTTCGGATCCAAAACTAAAGCCTTCAGAACCGAAGAAGGTTTCAGTCTCCATAGCCAAGCCAAAGGACTCTAAAACAACTCCTATGGCCTTGAAGCACAAAACTCAACCCCGCTCGGACCCGAAAAAGTCGGCGCCGAAAGCAGTTGTCGAGGAGGAAGAATTTTTCGACCGGATCCCGTCGATCCAAAACAGAAAAAATTGCATATCGCCCCCAAAACAGGACATGTGGCTGCTGTGCCACAAAAGAAGAGGAAGCTGGACACAACAGACACTCCTGCAGTGCCTCTGAAGAAAAAAAACTGTGCCACTTCACCTATAAGACCCTCTTCTCCTGTTCTTCCTACTCCTGTTCTTCCTCCTATACCTCTCTCACCTCCACAGCCTACACCACTTCCAAATTCACCACCACCACAGGATGATGATGACATGGGGGGGGGGGGGACAATGGCCCTTTCACTGACCCTGACAATGATACAGGCACGCCATAGGATGACCAGGGCGATTATGACGACCCAATAGATCCCCCAGATCCCCAGCCATATCCAACAAAATCATCTCCCCCAGATGGCAATATTGAATTTGAGCAGCTTGTTAACCCCTTCCATGCCCATGACGGAACGGTTCCGTCATGAGCATCGGTTGCGCTGTGCTCATGACGGAACCGTTCCGTCATGGCCCCGCCCGCGCTCGAAACCTTCAGCACCGCGGGGGAATTCCCGCCGCGCTGAAGGGGTTAACAGAGCTTCTATTTACCATGGCGTTCACATGTATTCAGATCCTGCAGAGGAGGATTTCCTCCTAGACACTTTTGAACAGTCGCAAAAATCTGTACAAATACTACCAATGGTCAAAGGGGTCATTAAACACGCTCCAGACATATTCAAGGACCCAGTGAGAACTAGAATTCTCAATCCCAGGATTGATAAAAAAATACAAACCTGCCCCCGACTATTCCACCTACATCAGAGGGCAGCTACCCCTAGACTCACTAATAGTGTCTAAAGCTAGAAAACGTGCCAACTCACAAACCTCCGGTGATGCACCACCTCCGGACAAGGAATCTAAGCTGCTAGATGCATCTGGCAAAAGAGTTGACGCCCAAGCAGCCAATCACTGGCGCATAGCTAATACCCAAGCATTACTTGCGAGATATGATAGGGCTCACTATGGCAGACTAGAAACCCTATTACAACACTTGCCTGATCAGTACAAGACTCAGGCAAATAACTTAATTCAGGAAGGCAAATCAAATTAATAACCAATGCCTCAATCAAGTGTGCCCTTGATGCAGCCGACACAGCTCTAGGTCCATTAACACTAGTGTGCTGCTCAAACGACATGCCTGGCAACGCATTTCAGGCTTTAAACAAGAGGTACAAACCACCATCCTCAACCAGCCATTCAATCAAGAACAACTCTTTGGACCGGCTGTAGACACCACCCTGGAAAAAATGAAAAAAGACACAGAGATTGCTAAGTCCATGGGAGCGTTACAGTCTCCATCCACACGTGGTTCCTTTCGTCACTCCTTTTATAGAGGAGGATCCAAAAACATGGGAACAGACACTACCTCCACTTCTTACAAAAATACAACACAAACATCCCCCAATAGAGGATATTTTAGAGGAGGATACAGGGGAAATAAAAACAAAGGAAAAGGCGGAGGTAACAATAACACCCGGACCTCCCCCGCTACTAAACAGTGACTTACCTCCACTCCCCCCAGACCATTCTACTCCGGTCGGGGGAAGACTTTCACAGTTCCTGCCTGTCTGGAACTCCATTACAACAGACAAGTGGGTAAGACAAATTATCCAGTATTGTTACTGCCTGGAACTTACAGCAACCCCGCCCACCATACCACCCAAACAGCGTCCAATGTCCACAGAACATTTCTCGCTCTTAAAACAGGAGGTTCTCTCATTGCTTCAAAAGCAAGCGATAGAACCAGCTCCGTTACAGCATCAAGAAACAGGGGTTTACTTGCTGTATTTCCAAATCCCCAAAGAGGACGGCACCCTCAGGCCAATACTCTACCTCAGACCGCTCAATCTTTACATACACTCAGATCATTTCCACATGATCACTCTTCAACCGGTTCTTCCACTACTTCAACGAGGCGACTTCCTTGCCACACTAGATCTCACGGACGCCTACATTCATATTCCCTTTCACCCCGCTCACAGGAAATATCTAAGATTCATGGTGGACGGACAACACTACCAATTCAGTCCTTCCATTCGGCGTTACCACCGCGCCCAGAGTGTTCATTAAATGTCTGGCGGTAGTAGCAGCACACCTCAGAAGACAACAAATCCATGTCTTTCCATACCTCGACAACTGGCTGATAAAAGCCAAGTCACAAAAACATTGTGTTCATCACACTTCCCAAACCATCCAGCTACTACACAACTTGGGATTCACAATAAACTACACCAAGTCACATCTCCAGCCCTCCCACATACATCAGTATCGAGGGGCCACAATAGACACCTCCAGAGCTCTGGCATATCCCACTCCAGCCAGGATAGCCAGTAAGCAAGCCCTAGTTGCTCAATTTCAACAACAGCACTCCCTCCCAGCAAGGGTATTCATGCAACTCATAGGAATGATGGCCTCTTGCATATTTATTGTACCTCATGCAAGACTTCAGATGCGCCCCTTACAGGAATGCCTAGCACGTCAGTGGAACCAGGCCCTAGGACAACTAACCGATCTGGTGTTGGTGGACGTCCGCACACATCGCTCTCTACGGTGGTGGAACATACAAAACCTGTCCAAAGGGCGGCTGTTCCTCGAGCCGGTACCACAGATAGTACTAACAGCAGACGCATCACTCACCGGTTGGGGAGCCCTTCTCCTAAAACATACATCTCAAGGCAAATGGACCACTCAACACAAAGTGCTCCATATCAATCACCTGGAATTACTAGCAATATTCCTAGCACTCAAATCATTCCAACTACATCTACAACACAAGACTGTCCTAGTCCGGACGGACAACATGACAGCCATGTATTACATACAAAAACAGGGGGTACACATTCTTTGCAGCTATCCCAGCTCGCACCATGCTTTTGGAGATGGGCCATTCCACAAAACATATACCTGCTTGCAGAACACCTTCCAGGAGTTCACAATTAGATTGCGGATCTGCTTAGTCGACAGATACATGCAAAAATAACAATTGATGGACAGAATGCAGAACAATGTCATACATTCACCCCAGTACAGAGATCTGGGCCTAAATCCATCGTTTTTTTGCTCACCATGCCATTCCAGTTTGAACCCAGCCATATGCAAATCAGTCTTGACCCTGTGCCCCATGGGAACAGTCCAGCCCGAACTGCCAAGCCAGGTCCTCCCTGGACTGGAAACAAGCATCCTAGGACCGGTTTCGGGCTTTCAGCCCTCGTCAGCCAGGATAGCCTGATTCCAGTGGCATGGAGAGCAAGGGACTCACGTCTGAGCATACCCTTCCCACTCAGGGTGACAAATGCAAAAATAACAATTGATGGACAGAATGCAGAACAATGTCATACATTCACCCCAGTACAGAGATCTGGGCCTAAATCCATCGTTTTTTTGCTCACCATGCCATTCCAGTTTGAACCCAGCCATATGCAAATCAGTCTTGACCCTGTGCCCCATGGGAACAGTCCAGCCCGAACTGCCAAGCCAGGTCCTCCCTGGACTGGAAACAAGCATCCTAGGACCGGTTTCGGGCTTTCAGCCCTCGTCAGCCAGGATAGCCTGATTCCAGTGGCATGGAGAGCAAGGGACTCACGTCTGAGCATACCCTTCCCACTCAGGGTGACAAATGCAAAAATAACAATTGATGGACAGAATGCAGAACAATGTCATACATTCACCCCAGTACAGAGATCTGGGCCTAAATCCATCGTTTTTTTGCTCACCATGCCATTCCAGTTTGAACCCAGCCATATGCAAATCAGTCTTGACCCTGTGCCCCATGGGAACAGTCCAGCCCGAACTGCCAAGCCAGGTCCTCCCTGGACTGGAAACAAGCATCCTAGGACCGGTTTCGGGCTTTCAGCCCTCGTCAGCCAGGATAGCCTGATTCCAGTGGCATGGAGAGCAAGGGACTCACGTCTGAGCATACCCTTCCCACTCAGGGTGACAAATGCAAAAATAACAATTGATGGACAGAATGCAGAACAATGTCATACATTCACCCCAGTACAGAGATCTGGGCCTAAATCCATCGTTTTTTTGCTCACCATGCCATTCCAGTTTGAACCCAGCCATATGCAAATCAGTCTTGACCCTGTGCCCCATGGGAACAGTCCAGCCCGAACTGCCAAGCCAGGTCCTCCCTGGACTGGAAACAAGCATCCTAGGACCGGTTTCGGGCTTTCAGCCCTCGTCAGCCAGGATAGCCTGATTCCAGTGGCATGGAGAGCAAGGGACTTACGTCTGAGCATACCCTTCCCACTCAGGGTGACAAATGCAAAAATAACAATTGATGGACAGAATGCAGAACAATGTCATACATTCACCCCAGTACAGAGATCTGGGCCTAAATCCATCGTTTTTTTGCTCACCATGCCATTCCAGTTTGAACCCAGCCATATGCAAATCAGTCTTGACCCTGTGCCCCATGGGAACAGTCCAGCCCGAACTGCCAAGCCAGGTCCTCCCTGGACTGGAAACAAGCATCCTAGGACCGGTTTCGGGCTTTCAGCCCTCGTCAGCCAGGATAGCCTGATTCCAGTGGCATGGAGAGCAAGGGACTCACGTCTGAGCATACCCTTCCCACTCAGGGTGACAAATGCAAAAATAACAATTGATGGACAGAATGCAGAACAATGTCATACATTCACCCCAGTACAGAGATCTGGGCCTAAATCCATCGTTTTTTTGCTCACCATGCCATTCCAGTTTGAACCCAGCCATATGCAAATCAGTCTTGACCCTGTGCCCCATGGGAACAGTCCAGCCCGAACTGCCAAGCCAGGTCCTCCCTGGACTGGAAACAAGCATCCTAGGACCGGTTTCGGGCTTTCAGCCCTCGTCAGCCAGGATAGCCTGATTCCAGTGGCATGGAGAGCAAGGGACTCACGTCTGAGCATACCCTTCCCACTCAGGGTGACAAATGCAAAAATAACAATTGATGGACAGAATGCAGAACAATGTCATACATTCACCCCAGTACAGAGATCTGGGCCTAAATCCATCGTTTTTTTGCTCACCATGCCATTCCAGTTTGAACCCAGCCATATGCAAAACAGTCTTGACCCTGTGCCCCATGGGAACAGTCCAGCCCGAACTGCCAAGCCAGGTCCTCCCTGGACTGGAAACAAGCATCCTAGGACCGGTTTCGGGCTTTCAGCCCTCGTCAGCCAGGATAGCCTGATTCCAGTGGCATGGAGAGCAAGGGACTCACGTCTGAGCATACCCTTCCCACTCAGGGTGACAAATGCAAAAATAACAATTGATGGACAGAATGCAGAACAATGTCATACATTCACCCCAGTACAGAGATCTGGGCCTAAATCCATCGTTTTTTTGCTCACCATGCCATTCCAGTTTGAACCCAGCCATATGCAAATCAGTCTTGACCCTGTGCCCCATGGGAACAGTCCAGCCCGAACTGCCAAGCCAGGTCCTCCCTGGACTGGAAACAAGCATCCTAGGACCGGTTTCGGGCTTTCAGCCCTCGTCAGCCAGGATAGCCTGATTCCAGTGGCATGGAGAGCAAGGGACTCACGTCTGAGCATACCCTTCCCACTCAGGGTGACAAATGCAAAAATAACAATTGATGGACAGAATGCAGAACAATGTCATACATTCACCCCAGTACAGAGATCTGGGCCTAAATCCATCGTTTTTTTGCTCACCATGCCATTCCAGTTTGAACCCAGCCATATGCAAATCAGTCTTGACCCTGTGCCCCATGGGAACAGTCCAGCCCGAACTGCCAAGCCAGGTCCTCCCTGGACTGGAAACAAGCATCCTAGGACCGGTTTCGGGCTTTCAGCCCTCGTCAGCCAGGATAGCCTGATTCCAGTGGCATGGAGAGCAAGGGACTCACGTCTGAGCATACCCTTGCCACTCAGGGTGACAAATGCAAAAATAACAATTGATGGACAGAATGCAGAACAATGTCATACATTCACCCCAGTACAGAGATCTGGGCCTAAATCCATCGTTTTTTTGCTCACCATGCCATTCCAGTTTGAACCCAGCCATATGCAAATCAGTCTTGACCCTGTGCCCCATGGGAACAGTCCAGCCCGAACTGCCAAGCCAGGTCCTCCCTGGACTGGAAACAAGCATCCTAGGACCGGTTTCGGGCTTTCAGCCCTCGTCAGCCAGGATAGCCTGATTCCAGTGGCATGGAGAGCAAGGGACTCACGTCTGAGCATACCCTTCCCACTCAGGGTGACAAATGCAAAAATAACAATTGATGGACAGAATGCAGAACAATGTCATACATTCACCCCAGTACAGAGATCTGGGCCTAAATCCATCGTTTTTTTGCTCACCATGCCATTCCAGTTTGAACCCAGCCATATGCAAATCAGTCTTGACCCTGTGCCCCATGGGAACAGTCCAGCCCGAACTGCCAAGCCAGGTCCTCCCTGGACTGGAAACAAGCATCCTAGGACCGGTTTCGGGCTTTCAGCCCTCGTCAGCCAGGATAGCCTGATTCCAGTGGCATGGAGAGCAAGGGACTCACGTCTGAGCATAGTCGACAGATACAGCAAATACCCGAATGGGAACTTCATCCCCAAGTTCTTCAACCATTTTTTCAGTTGTGGGGTCAACCAGAAATAGATCTGTTTGCCGCACAAGCAAAAGCAAAATGCCCAACCTTCGCCGCCAGGTTTCCACACCCGTTATCCAAAGGCAATGCGATATGGATGAATTGGTCAGGCAGATTTGCGTACGCTTTTCCGCCACTCCCACTGATTCCCCTAGTAGTACGCAAGCTCAAACAACAGTCTCTCAAAATGATCCTGGTGGCACCCACATGGGCACGTCAACCTTGGTTCACGACCCTGATGGAACTCTCAGTAGTTCCACACCAAAAACTACTCCTCTCCCCAACATTGCTAACGCAGAACCATGGAGATATAAGACACCCTGACCCAGGTCAGCTGAATCTAGCAATCTGGCTCCTGAAGTCCTAGAGTTCGGTTATCTTAACCTTCCGCCGGACTGTATGAATATTATTAAACAAGCCAGACATCCAACTACTAGAGCTTGCTATGCAGCAAAATGGAAAACATTTGTCATCTTCTGCAACAATAATCATATTGATCCGCTGGATGCTTCCATCCAGGACATCGTTTGTTACTTGTTACACTTGCAAAGATGTAATCTGGCATATTCATGCATAAGGTTACATCTCGCAGCACTTGCAGTTTATGTACAAAATAGACACCACTTGTCACTATTTCAAGTGCCTGCAATGAAAGTGTTTATGGAAGGCCTTAAAAGAATAATTCCTCCCAGAATACCGCCCTCTCCGGTGTGGAATTTAAACATTGTTCTTACCAGGCTCACGTGTCCCCCATTTGAACCTCTACATAAATGTGAACTTCAGTTCCTCACATGGAAGGTAGCTTTCCTTGTCACAATTACCTCTCTCAGGAGAGTAAGTGAGATCCAGGCTTTAACCATACAAGAACCATTCTTACAAATACATCGTAACTAGTTGGTTCTCAGAACAAATCCAACATTCCTTCCCAAAGTCATCTCTGCTTTTCATCTAAACCAATCAGTTGAGTTACCGGTGTTTTTCCAAAACCCAGACTCAGTAGCAGAGAGAGCCCTTCACACGCTAGACATTAAAAGAGCACTACTATATTACATCGACAGGAATAAGCCCTTTCGAAAAACAAACAATTGTTTGTAGCCTTCTCTCCACCTCATAAGGGTAACCCCATCTCCAAAGCTGGGATCGCCAGGTGGATAGTAAAATGTATTCAAATATGCTACCAAAAGGCTAAACGCACATTAACAATTCCCCCGAGAGCGCATTCAACACGCAAACTAGGGGTTTCCATGGCATTCTTAGGGAACATCCCCTTAGATGGCATATGTAAAGCAGCAACATGGTCTACACCGCACACCTTCACCAAACACTACTGTGTTGACGTGCAGGCTAAACAACAAGCTTCTGTAGGCCAAGCTGTTCTTAAAACAATTTTTCAAACCACTGCAACGGATACAGGTGATCACCGCTAAGGGAGACACTGCTGTACAGTCTATGCACAGTGTACAATCTGCAGCTCATATGCCTCGAACGGAAAATGCTACTTATCAGTATGCATCTGTTCTTGGCATGTAGAGCTGCAGATTCGTACACACCCACCCGCCTCCCCCGGACCTGTATCCGTTCCAGTATTATCTTAATTAGATACATTCACATGGACATCTTTTCTATTTCTTACTGACTCCATCATTTCCCATCATGGCGAAAAACAATCTGAGGATGGAGTCGATGCCCATGCACACTATCGTCCAAGGGAGGAGTCACCTATCTTGTGACTGCAAAAGACTTCTTCCAAGACAACAACAAGGTGCAAGCATCCGAGCCCAACACCAGATGGCGATCTAATGCACAGTGTACGAATCTGCAGCTCTACATGCCAAGAACAGATGCATACTGGTAAGTAGCATTTCCACTATGTAGCATGCATAACATTTTAAGAAGTGCCACAATTTTGATGATTGCAATTCTTGAGAGGCAGTATCTTGTGCCTCTTCTCGTGGCCACTTGTTGCAACTGGTGACTGGTTTTTGTCATGTAAAAAGAGGCAATACGTCCGTGGAAGATGAATGCAAAGAAAAACTCAGAAGAATGATAACAAAAAAGGTCTCTCAATTTCAGAGCCTTCCACAAAATGACCGGAGGATGAACAACATTATTTTTTCAAGTAAGGAGCAAGTTTCTTCAGTTACATAGTAGCCACTGTAGAAGGCGGGAAGAGCTCCTTTGCTTTACTCAAAAGGCATTTAAATAGAACATTCTGCCTTTATTATGTAGAATGTATTAATGCTCGAATTTAAATAGAACTCTAAATGTGTGTTTCTACTGCTAGATAATTGCCTGTAAAGTGAGACATGCTCTTTTTTCACTTGGGTTGTCGCTTGGCGTTCCCTTACAGTTATTTGATGAAAGAGAATGGATTCATGAGTTCTGCTGCATAATAGTGCACCATTCCAAAAAGCATACTTCCTTCCAGTTTAAAATATTGTATAAGCTAGTGCTCAAGTATGTATTCACGTGCTGTGGCTTACCGGACTACCTCAAAGACTACATGTTTGTCACATGTATCCCTAGGTGCACTGTTTTGGGGCAATCTGCAAGAAGTGTATGTTTCTTTGAAACATTTGACTATCCTGTGAATAAGCAATTTTATTTTGTTCCTTAATATCACTACAAATTCAAGGTAGGATTCATTTTTGAGCCATCTTTGTATGCATTTTGAGCTGTCTTATTTACAATTTTATATAAAAGCCATGCAGCATCGATAGGCTTCCATGTGGCAGTATAAGGACTCTTAAGAAATGTTGTTGGAAGCTTGCTCTGCATATACTATACCAAAGTAAAGTATAGTGTCCACACAGTCCAGTTGGTCCCCAGATGTATCGCAGAGGCTAAATTAGATAATCAGTAGCAGCTCTATTTGTGGCAGTGCGGTCGAGCAATTAGGCTCATCAGGAGGGTGTGTTAACCTTTTATTGTATTCACTCAATCAAGGTTGATGTCACACTGTGAGACGGAATCCAGACCAATTAGGTAAGTATAAAAAAGGTATACTTGTGGTTTATTTTTAGAACAAAGCAGGACTTGGTGCAGATAGGTAATATATATTGGCAATTACATGACTGTTCAAGGAAATGCAGTTGTATTTGCGATGTCAATAGTTACAGGGTTGTAATACTTTTAAAATGCAGGACGAATTGCACAGTGTTAGACCTGTCAGCCCTTTGGGTGGTCCCTCCTCATCATTATTTATTTTGTCCCACTTTTGCCTCAAACCCTGTTTGAATTTTTTCCTTTTTGGGAACCACCAGACTTTTTCGTGTTGCTGCAGATTCAGGGAGCCATTTTAGCTACCCCTGAAACTTCTGTCTGAGGGCCTGGAGCACAAAATGGTGGCCACCTGTGACATCACCAGCATCCACTGGAACCTACCAGCACCTTCCAGAACATTCCAGGAGGTTCCAGAACTCTGTGACAGTTGGAAACCGTTTAGAATGTTGGGAGGTTAAGAGAGGCAGTTGGCAGTTGGAGCTGGCAGTTGGCACCTGACTGGTGAAGAGAGAGGAGCACAACAGTGAAGGAGGAAGGAGTGAAGCAGCAGGGGTGGAAACTTGTGCCTGGAGTGGGGTCCATAAACCCACCCTTGATACTTGTCCCTACTGATGGATCCCAGCCTATAGCCCTGTGTGGGAAGAAGACAGAAGAAACTTATCCTAAGGACCTGGACAGCAGGAACAGGCCTTAGAACCAAGAAAACAGCAAGATCCTGACCTGAGAACTGGTTTCCCTGGAGTCCGGCGTCGAGTAGCCTGAAGACCTGGAGCCCGAGGTGGAGAAGCGGCGCTGACTGAAGTAGCAGACGTCGTACCCGGAGCCGCCTGAGGTCGTGAGAGGGCGCCGACGGAGGTCGTGAGGAATACCAGAGGTCGAGGAGGAAGTGAACCGAGGTCGAGCGAGCGGCGTCATCGGAGGAGTGAAGTCCGCCCTCCGGAGTCGTCGGAGACCGAGGTAGAGGAGCACCGGAGGTCGGGAGTGAGGATCGCACTCCGGAGTCGCCCGGAGCCTGTGAGGAGGAGCACCGGAGGTCGGGGGTGAGGATCGCACCCCGGAGTCGCCGGAAGTCGACATCGAGGCCAGGCCGGCCGACGTCATCGGAGTCGAGAGCGCCATCGGACCGGAGCCGCCCGAAGTCGACATCGTGAAGAGACTGCCCGACGTCGTCGAATCGGAGGTAGAGATCGAACCGAGGCCGCCGACATCGGACCGGAACCGCCTACCGGCGTCGTCAAAGAACTGACATTGTGCCGAGGCCGCCGAGACCGAACCGGAACCGCCTCACGGCGTCGACCTGACTCCAGCGGCGTCGGAACATCAGAAAAAGGGCAGTAAGTGGAGTAGAGGGCGCCTAAGGCCCTGTGGAGACCTGAGAGACTGCTCTAAGGGGCTAGGGAGGTGCTGAAACCCACCTGACTGTGCCTGGGGTGAACTGGGACTAACCTAGAGAGGTTGTGTGGAGAAGGAAAGCCAGGGCATTGGTATTCCCCCCTTTGATCTACCTCAGTTTAGGCCTCAGCCTTGTCCCAGCCAGGGAGTAGCCTCCCCCCTCAAGCCTTCCACAACCCTACAAGCTGTGCCTGGGCCAAATCAGCCCTTAAGAAGTGAAGTGTCATCTGATTATATGAGGGGTGCTGTATACTTGTAATTATTTATTGGGGATACTGTATTTATTGAGTTTTTACCTATTTATTGCTGCACTATATTTATAGGTCCACAGGACTTGTTGGTGTACAATATTTATTGATACAGTATTTATTGCCTCAAAGTATTTAATTGTCTGTATATATTGCCCTTGTATTTATGCCCTGTTATTTATGATCACCCCTATTTATTTCATCAAACAGCCGATATTTATTTGACCTGCACTAATTGAAACTTGTATATTGTGATTGACCTATTTATTTTTCCAATCAGCAACTAAGAGAAAAAGATAAAGAAAGAATATTTTCATAATTTTTACGGTGTAGAGTCGTTTTTGGAACGGATGCACGCATGGTTATTGTATGGGTATATTGTATGCTTAGCACTGCGCCTGTTTCCTGACCACTCGAGCCAAGCTACCACAGTGTGTTCGGGGAGTCCACCACCACCCTGCGGAGTGGGAGTGGGCGTTTCCAACATAAATTGGTGTTCAGCGGTGGGATAGAGCTGTGCCTACATATACTCAACAATAACTGTGGGTAGTCCATAGGCCTACACCGGGAGTTTTCTCACAGCGGCCTTCCTAATTGTGGGTTTTTGTTTTTTCCAAATTTACTCTGGTGGTGGGAGGAGGTATTACTAAAGGTACCCCCCTACATTGCTACTGCACAAAACCTGTCCTCTAACCTGAGTGGGCAAGATGGAGTTTGTACTAGAGAATCTAGAAACGTACACTGTGGCCCAACTCAGGGAGTTTTGCCAGCGGGAGGGGGTGTACTGTCCCCCAGGAGCAAAGAAGGGTGCACTCCAAACCAGCTTAAGGGCTTGGGGGGAGGCACGCCGAGAAAGCAAGGCTGAGGAGGAAGACAGGGATGGAGAGCCTGACCCCGAGGGGGCTGAGATGTACCAACCTGAGGTGGGGAACCTGTCAGCAGGGCCCAGGACACTTTCTAGGAAGGGCAGCACTGTCTCTAGTGGGGGCTTATCCGAAGTGGAGTTAGCAGATCGGAGGGAGAAAAGACAGCTCACATGGGACTTAGCAAAGCTGGAGAAGTAGAAGGAGGAACAGAGGATGGCTCATGAGACGGAGAAACAGAAGATGGCTCATGAGATAAGACTGAAAGAGATAGAGCTTCAGATCTTAAGAATTGGGGCACCAACTGTTCCTAATGGTGGCAGCAAAGACCAAGAAATCACCAGGGAATCCAAACCTTACCTGCCAAAGGACATAGTAGCTAGCTATGGGGCGGGTGACGACATCGCCAAGTGGCTAGCAGCCTATGAGGTCTCGTTGAGGGCCCATGGGGTTCCAGTGAAGTATTGGGGAGGAGGATTGTATAGGTACATGCCTCCAGCTGGTAGGGATGCTTTATTGGCCCTCGAAGAGGATGAGCAGACCCACTACCCCACCATGAAACTGGCGCTCATCAGAAAGTTTGGACTAACACCTGAAAAGTACAGACAGAAGTTCAGGGGTAGTCACAAACTGGGCACACAGAATTGGGTGGACTTCCTGGACTATGCAAAGAAGGCACTGGAAGGTTGGATTCAGGGCAGTGAAGTAAGGAACTACGAGGAGCTGTTTGACCTAGTACTGAAGGAACACCTACTCGAGAAATGTTTCCCTGAACTGCGGCAACACCTGGTGGATAGCAAGCTGACCAGTCCCCGGAAGCTTGCTGAGGAGGCGGACATTTGGGCTAGTACCCGGGTGTCCACAAGGGGGACCGGAGGGGATACTCAAAAGGCCGGACAGGGCGCCCCCCAGAAGAAAGAGGGAGGGGAAAAGAAAAAGGAGTTCTCCAAAGGCCCCCAAAATAACTTCCAAGGGAAGGGAACAGGATTCACCTCTAAGGCTAACCCACCCAGAAACCCTAATCCTGGCCAGAGTCAGCAGCCAAGGGTTGTCCATTGCTACGAGTGCGGTGGCGTTGGACACTATAAAGGAGATCCGAAGTGTCAGAAACGATCACCCCCTCCCACTGGAGGAAAGCCCCCCGGAGTAGCTAGTGTAGTGCTCGGGGAGGAGATGCCCTTAACTAAGGGAAGGGAGTGGGCGGGTGTCACTTTAGTGTCCCTGGGAGAACGGGAGATGGTTCCCAAGATCCAGGTGCCCGCAAATACCGCAAAGTATGGGCAGTGGATCACTATCAACGGCCAAAGAGGGGAGGCTCTGAGAGACACAGGAGCCAGTATGACTATGGTGCGTAGCCAGCTGGTGTCTCCAGAGCAGGTAATTCCCGATGTACTCCACCCAGCCGCGATGGCTGACGGCAGAACAGGTCACTATCCAGTGGCCGAGGTTCCCTTTGAATGGGGGGGGGTTGCAGGTTCACTTCGAGTTGCCGTAAGCCCTGCCGTGCCAGTCGATTGTCTGCTGGGCAATGACATGGAGCACAACGCTTGGAAGGAGGTGGAATACCGGACTCACACCGAGATGCTGGGTACACCTGACTGGGCCTGTGTTAGCACAAGGTCCGAGACTACCCGAAGAGGGAGTTCATTCCGGCTGGAGCCTGGAACAAAGGCCCAGCCAGCTGCCAGTCAAGGGAAGAACCGAGGACAGGAGGAGCCTGCCTCGGCGTCTCCACCCCGTAGGACGGATAGGCCACCGGAGGTGGTGGACCAGGAGTCTGCGGAGGGGGACGTTACCAACCTGGAGGACCTACCCATCCCGGCCGAGTGGCACGTGGAGGGAGGCCCGTCCAGGGAGGAATTCTGCCAGGGCCAGAGGGAGTGCCCTACCCTTGAGGGGCTGAGGCGACAGGCCGAAGCCCAGGCAGCAGGGAACGTTGAAGGGAACTACAGTGTTTACTGGGAGGATGGCCTCCTCTACAGTGAACCCAAGGCACCCCTACATGGATCGTCACGAGCCTTGGTAGTTCCTCAACGTTATCGAGCCTTCCTTTTGGAGTTGGCTCACGAGATACCATTGGCAGGACACCTGGGGCAAGACAAGACCTTCGCCCGTCTTGTCCCACACTTTTATTGGCCTCAGATGAAAGTGTCGTCCGATACCTACTGCCGGACATGTGTGTCTTGCCAAGCCAGTGGGAAAACAGGGGTGAAGCTGAAAGCTCCCCTGGAACCACTTCCTGTCGTTAGCACCCCCTTTGAAAGGGTGGGCATCGACATTGTGGGCCCATTAGATCCACCAACTACAGCTGGTCACAGGTTTATCCTGGTTCTGGTGGATCATGCCACACGGTACCCAGAGGCAATACCTCTGAGGACCATAACAGCACCTGTTGTGGCTAGGGCCCTGATGGGAATCTTTACCCGAGTGGGTTTTCCCAAGGAAGTTGTGTCCGACAGGGGGACCAACTTCATGTCAGCATATATGCGGGCAATGTGGAAGGAGTGTGGAGTGACCTACCGGTTCACAACTCCTTACCACCCCCAGACCAATGGTCTGGTGGAAAGGTTTAACAAAACCTTAAAAGGCATGATCAGAAGTCTGCCTGAAAGCCTGCGGAGGAAATGGGACGTCCTCCTACCCTGTTTACTCTTTTCATACAGGGAAGTGCCACAGAAGGGAGTGGGCTTCAGCCCCTTCGAGCTTCTGTATGGGCACCCTGTACGTGGACCTCTTAACCTGGTGAGAGACGGATGGGAAAGAACTCCCAGAAAGCTCCCCCAGGATGTGGTGAGCTACATGCTGGCCTTCCGGAGCCAAATGGCTAAGTTGTGGAAGCAAGCTTCTGACAACCTGGAAGCCAGCCAAGCAGTGATGAAGGCGTGGTATGACCACAACGCTCACCCGGTGGAGTTGGAGCCTGGCCAGAAGGTGTGGGTGATCGAACCCGGAGAGCTTAGTGCCCTCCAGGATCGCTGGTCAGGACCCTTTGAGGTGTTGGAGAAGAAGGGTAAGGCTACCTACTTGGTGGACCTGAAGACCCCTCGTCAGCCCCTGCGGGTGCTGCATGCCAACCGCCTCAAACCCCACCACGAGAGGCCCAAAGTCATCTTGATGATGGTGACTGACGGAGGAGAGGACGTGGAAAGCGAGCCTCTCCCTGATCTGTTTGCGTCTCAAGAGAAGGATGGGTCGGTGGAGGGAGTGATTCTCTCCCCATCTCTAACTCCTGAACAGCAGGAGGACTGTCGCCAGGCCCTGGGGCAGTACTCTGCGTTGTTCTCCCTTGTCCCGGGTAGGACTCACCTGTGCGTCCATGACGTGGACACAGGAGACAGCCCACCTGTGAAGACCAAGATCTACCGGATGTCAGACAAGGTGAAGGCCAGCATTCATAGTGAGGTCACTAAGATGCTGGAGCTAGGAGTGATTGAACCTTCTAGCAGCCCCTGGTCCAGTCCGGTGGTGTTAGTACCGAAAGCTGCACCACCGGGTGCCCAACCAGAACTGAGGTTCTGTGTGGACTACCGGGGACTGAATTCAGTGACAAAGACTGATGCACATCCGATCCCTAGGGCGGATGAATTAATTGACCGGCTGGGAGCTGCCCAATATCTAAGTACCTTTGACCTTACCTCTGGGTACTGGCAGATCTCTTTGACTGATGGAGCAAGGGAAAGGTCAGCCTTCTCCACGCCCAATGGCCACTACCAGTTCTGTGTGATGCCCTTTGGGCTCAAGAACGCACCTGCCACGTTTCAGCGCCTGGTAAACCAGATCCTCACCGGGATGGAGAGTTTCTCTGCTGCTTATCTGGATGACATAGCCGTCTTCAGTAACAGCTGGGAGGATCACTTGCGTCACCTGCAAGCTGTTCTCCAGGCCCTGAGACAAGCTGGATTGACGATCAAGGCCAGCAAGTGCCAGATCGGGCAGGGGTCGGTAGTGTACCTTGGACACTTGGTGGGTAGGGGAACGGTGCAACCCCTCCAGGCGAAGATCGAGGCCATCATGGCCTGGGAACCCCCCAAGACACAGACTGAGGTCCGAGCATTTTTGGGCCTCACAGGATACTATCGCCGCTTCGTGAAGGGGTACGGTACCATCGTAGCCCCTCTCACGGAGCTCACGTCCAAGAAACAACCTCGACGGGTAGTCTGGACGGAGGCTTGTCAGCAAGCCTTTGAGAAATTGAAGAAAGCCATGTGCGAGGCCCCGGTCTTACGGGCCCCAGACTTTTCCAAGGAGTTCATTGTCCAGACAGATGCATCAGAACATGGCATTGGGGCAGTGTTATCGCAGCTCAACGAAGAGGGTCTGGATCAACCCGTGGTCTTCCTATCCCGGAGACTACTTCCCAGGGAACAGAAGTGGAGTGCAATAGAGCGTGAAGCCTTTGCAGTGGTATGGGCTCTGAAGAAGTTGCGGCCATACCTGTTTGGCTCGCACTTCCTTGTTCAGACCGACCACAGACCCCTTCGTTGGCTGATGCAAATGAAGGGGGAGAATCCCAAGTTGTTGAGGTGGTCTATTTCCCTACAGGGGATGGACTTTCAGGTGGAACATCGGCCTGGAGTGGACCACGCCAATGCAGACGGTCTCTCAAGGTATTTCCGCCTTAGTGATGAGAACTCCCAAGGGGTTGGGTAGCTCTCCCCACTTTCAGCTGGGGGGGACGCGTGTTAGACCTGTCAGCCCTTTGGGTGGTCCCTCCTCATCATTATTTATTTTGTCCCACTTTTGCCTCAAACCCTGTTTGAATTTTTTCCTTTTTGGGAACCACCAGACTTTTTCGTGTTGCTGCAGATTCAGGGAGCCATTTTAGCTACCCCTGAAACTTCTGTCTGAGGGCCTGGAGCACAAAATGGTGGCCACCTGTGACATCACCAGCATCCACTGGAACCTACCAGCACCTTCCAGAACATTCCAGGAGGTTCCAGAACTCTGTGACAGTTGGAAACCGTTTAGAATGTTGGGAGGTTAAGAGAGGCAGTTGGCAGTTGGAGCTGGCAGTTGGCACCTGACTGGTGAAGAGAGAGGAGCACAACAGTGAAGGAGGAAGGAGTGAAGCAGCAGGGGTGGAAACTTGTGCCTGGAGTGGGGTCCATAAACCCACCCTTGATACTTGTCCCTACTGATGGATCCCAGCCTATAGCCCTGTGTGGGAAGAAGACAGAAGAAACTTATCCTAAGGACCTGGACAGCAGGAACAGGCCTTAGAACCAAGAAAACAGCAAGATCCTGACCTGAGAACTGGTTTCCCTGGAGTCCGGCGTCGAGTAGCCTGAAGACCTGGAGCCCGAGGTGGAGAAGCGGCGCTGACTGAAGTAGCAGACGTCGTACCCGGAGCCGCCTGAGGTCGTGAGAGGGCGCCGACGGAGGTCGTGAGGAATACCAGAGGTCGAGGAGGAAGTGAACCGAGGTCGAGCGAGCGGCGTCATCGGAGGAGTGAAGTCCGCCCTCCGGAGTCGTCGGAGACCGAGGTAGAGGAGCACCGGAGGTCGGGAGTGAGGATCGCACTCCGGAGTCGCCCGGAGCCTGTGAGGAGGAGCACCGGAGGTCGGGGGTGAGGATCGCACCCCGGAGTCGCCGGAAGTCGACATCGAGGCCAGGCCGGCCGACGTCATCGGAGTCGAGAGCGCCATCGGACCGGAGCCGCCCGAAGTCGACATCGTGAAGAGACTGCCCGACGTCGTCGAATCGGAGGTAGAGATCGAACCGAGGCCGCCGACATCGGACCGGAACCGCCTACCGGCGTCGTCAAAGAACTGACATTGTGCCGAGGCCGCCGAGACCGAACCGGAACCGCCTCACGGCGTCGACCTGACTCCAGCGGCGTCGGAACATCAGAAAAAGGGCAGTAAGTGGAGTAGAGGGCGCCTAAGGCCCTGTGGAGACCTGAGAGACTGCTCTAAGGGGCTAGGGAGGTGCTGAAACCCACCTGACTGTGCCTGGGGTGAACTGGGACTAACCTAGAGAGGTTGTGTGGAGAAGGAAAGCCAGGGCATTGGTATTCCCCCCTTTGATCTACCTCAGTTTAGGCCTCAGCCTTGTCCCAGCCAGGGAGTAGCCTCCCCCCTCAAGCCTTCCACAACCCTACAAGCTGTGCCTGGGCCAAATCAGCCCTTAAGAAGTGAAGTGTCATCTGATTATATGAGGGGTGCTGTATACTTGTAATTATTTATTGGGGATACTGTATTTATTGAGTTTTTACCTATTTATTGCTGCACTATATTTATAGGTCCACAGGACTTGTTGGTGTACAATATTTATTGATACAGTATTTATTGCCTCAAAGTATTTAATTGTCTGTATATATTGCCCTTGTATTTATGCCCTGTTATTTATGATCACCCCTATTTATTTCATCAAACAGCCGATATTTATTTGACCTGCACTAATTGAAACTTGTATATTGTGATTGACCTATTTATTTTTCCAATCAGCAACTAAGAGAAAAAGATAAAGAAAGAATATTTTCATAATTTTTACGGTGTAGAGTCGTTTTTGGAACGGATGCACGCATGGTTATTGTATGGGTATATTGTATGCTTAGCACTGCGCCTGTTTCCTGACCACTCGAGCCAAGCTACCACAGTGTGTTCGGGGAGTCCACCACCACCCTGCGGAGTGGGAGTGGGCGTTTCCAACACACAGTAATTACTTTTCGGTACTTTTGGATAACCTTGAGCATTGGGGGTGGTATGCCTAGATACCACACCTTGGGACTCTTAGATACAAGGTAAGCACGGCTTTGTATAAATTGCAATAGTACTCCCTTTTCCCCATACATTAACAGTTCTATACTTAGAAAAATATCTAGACTCAAAATCTCCTCACATGAACATCTGGGAAAGGAAAGGCAGATATCGGTCTTGGAGGTAAGTATTCGACTCACGAGGGTGAGTCGTTGGGTTTAGGACCAAGGTTCCCCAAGGTCCAGATGGTCACTCGAGTTGCACCCCCAGCAGCACCTTAACGGCTGGGTGCAGAGTGCAGGAACCCAAATTTAGCCTACGAGGTCAAGGGGGTCCTCGGTTAGGGACTGCTGGCAAGCAGGCCATATGGGTGTGGGAGCAAAGCTCCTAGGATTAAGGTCGGCACTGCAGGGGCCAAAGATCAACACAAGAACTGCACCGCCAGCGCCACTCGGGCGGCCTGGTGCAGGATGCAAAGCGGACGTCAGGGACCCTGTGTTTCCAAATGGAGACCGTTGGTTTTGGAAGAGGATGTAGACTCGGTCAAGGAGACTTCTGGAAGGTGACCAACAACTGGGGAGGCGAATTGGGATCTGAGAGGATGCCTGGACACCGTCGGTTGGGCCAACCAGTGCCGTGGGGCGTCGGGTGCTGGAGTGTCTTCTGGCATGGGATTCCTTGGCCTGTGATTGGTAGAAGTCGGTTGGTCGGTCGCGGTTGGGCTTCTTGGACCGATTCGGTCAAGGTGGAGGTTGCCTTAACGCCTTCAGTCGTGGTCAGAGGGATCCTTCAAGTAAAGGCTGTAGGTTTGATTTATGAACTTGTGGGAGGTCAGGGGTCACCGGATGCCAAGTTAGGATCTCCAGGGGGACCTCCTTGGGGTATTGGACGACTCAGTCTTGGCCCATGACAGCCATGGGCAGAGCGGTGCAGAATTACGGAGTCCGGACTCTGAAGAATCAGTCTTGGTTTGAGCAAGTCCGGTGCTCACGGGAGACAGAGTTTGTTAGTTGAGTGCAGGGGCAGGACCTTACCAGTTTTTAGTAAAGCCATTGTGGAGCTGTGGAGTTCGTAGTTACCAACTCCCAGACCAAATATTCTTTATGGCTTCACCACACTTACAATGTCTATGAATGGGCTTCGACACTGTAGGGGTACAGGGCTCATGCCTCCGTACCCTCACCTTAGAACTTGTGCCCCCGGCTAGAGGGACGACTTACCTAGGCCTTAGGCAGTGGATTGCAGGCCTGGCATACAGGGAAGTGTGCCATGTCTACTCTTCACTTTTCTCTGCACCATAACACGCAGCCTGCAGTGGCAGAGTATGTGGATTAAGGTGCAGAACATCTAAGTGTGGCACTATAGGTGCTGCAGCCCTCCGAGTCCTTCCTTGGTCAGTGTCCTTGGTACCCATGGTACCATTTACAAGGTGCTTGCCTGTGGCCAAGGAGGAGCCAATTGTGGATACAAAAGGTACAATTTTTGGAATGAACATAGGCCCTGGGAACCTGATTGGCAGGGACTCAGGGCACATCAAGTCGGGTTGCATCAGATGTCGGGCAAAAAGTGTGGGGTAACCATTCAAAAAGGGGTACTTTCCTACAAATGTCCTGTGATTGAAGTCAGCAGTCACTCTTCTCACACTAGGATTCATATTGTTGTAATTGAAATAACTTTTGCATATGTCCCTAGAGAGCAGTACAATGTTTATCACTCCCCTTTCATTCCATAGCCTGTGAATTGTGTATAGGGCCAGACTGGCTAGCATACCTGATAACAGCCATGGTTCACCTTGAGTCATAATAGTCTTATCTCTCGCAGAAGGAAGTCCAGACAGCTGTCTATCCACCTTTGGATATGGCACAAGTCTGTAGAAGGAGGATGGAGTGGTAAACACTGATAAGCCATCTGCGGGCCCTTGTCTCGCATTGAAAATTGATCCTGCCCTTTCCCTTGGAGGCTTGCCCTCCCCCAAGGGGTATTTAAAAACAATAAAAAGTTTAATCGATTTACGAGACCATGAGACAGTGACGTGTAACAAAGAAATTATGAGACTCTCCTCCCCCCCCCCCCCTACCCCCCCCATCTCACAGGTATTCATCGTGGCCGTGAGATGAATGAGGATCTCCTGAAGGGTAGTGGGCCCTCTGTGCTGCACTGGCTACAGGGACCTTCATTACCCCCTGCCCTGAATCACCTATCCTTTGGGGCACTTCGGAGGTTTAGATTTAAGAGGTCATGAGAAGTTATGCCTGAAAGGCATGCCCATTTGTAGTGAATATTTGTCAACTAACCACTGTACCTTGATTCAGACTGGACTACATCCAGGAAGTAGTGAAGGTTCTTTGTAATCTAGTGGAAGGTTGTTCTCAAACATGAAGGTCCTTGTACTTCTACTCTTGACATGTCGCTTTGTGGCGTTTTTTTGGCAGGGTTTAAGGATTTCATTACATGCACATTAATATGCTAAATCATAGCAGTGTTTACAACAGAATGTTGACATGAGTATGAAAGCGTTGAAGTGAATGATAAAAATGTTGCCTCTTTATTGTGCTTAGTTATTGCATGACAGTACAATATTGTTGCCTTATTTCAGTTATATGCTACTGGATATGGGGCTGGAGGACGCCTTGGGATTGGAGGCACAGAGTCTGTCTCAACACCAACGCTGCTGGAATCAATTCAGCACGTGTTCATAAAGAAGGTTGCGGTGAACTCTGGAGGCAAGCATTGCCTGGCACTTTCTTCAGAGGGAGAAGTCTATTCTTGGGGTGAAGCAGAGGATGGCAAATTGGGACATGGAAACAGAAGGTAACTGGGTGCCCCTAAAATTACTTGATATATCTGTCCATGTTCTGATTAATTGCTGGTGCTTTTCTTTCCTCCACTTATTTTGGGCACCTGTCACCAGTATAATAATAGGCCTATCGAATGTTAACTTAAATGCACACACTGTAGTTCTAATGGAAACTTTGTTTCACAACTCTTCTTCTTTGAAGGTTTCCTAGAGATTATTATCCATCTTGATTTTTGTTAAACCAGGCCACTACAACAGTTGGTGGCGCCACAGTGCATTGGATCCATTAGGTTCTTGCCCCATTAAGTGATGATTGGGGTTTATAAAGGCTCAGTATATTGCAATGACATCAGGTCCTTGTTCCATGCGCAACAGACATGAGGAACCAGAGCTGCCTACTTTTTTTTTGTGGTAATTCAGTGAATTGTTTTAGATTTTTGTCGAAATGTACTTTTTTTTTCTCATGTGAGTAAGTCTGTATTTAAGGTACATTGTTCTGATGGATATTTCTAACCACAAATTCCTCACTTTTTTAATTTCCCCCTTTTGCCTCTAAGGATGCAAAGTTGTACCTCCCCAAACATACAAAATGTAGCCGTTCACGCTCCGTATCTCAGGTATGTTCCTGTTCTAAGCCCTGACCACAGTCTGCATCTCCATCCTCAGGTAAGTCCAATATAAAGCTGAAGGGAAACAATCTCAGTACAAATGCAAGAAGTCTAGGCGGGAGCAGTTTCCCTGTTGCTCCTGGGATTGATAGTGCATTTGGTACTTAAATGGGCCATCTCCGTTCCAGCCATCTGACTTTGACCCCATTCTACATCTGGAGCCAATATGCCCTGAATTTAGCTGCTCTCTTTGACTTAGCAGCCGGAAGATGCCCTTAAAAAGGCAATGCTGCAGCTTTTCCAGATGGTTCCAGGTCCCCATGGAGCGACCTGGGGCTCCCCGTTCCACCCAGGCCACCATTTCATCTTCTGCCTGCAGGCCCTTCCCTGCCTTCTACTGACTGTTAGTCTTCCTTCCTGCCCCATGCAAGCCTCCGGCCACACCGCTGCTACTTTGCTGAAGGCCACACCAATTCCAAGTGGGCCAACACCAGCTCCACAGGCATCAGTTCCAGATGCGACCACAATGCTGTTCTTGGATCCAGAGTCAAGTTCAGCTAAATCTGGACTGGTGTCTTTTTACAAAATTACTAAAGCTCAGACCATGGTGTGGAAGGATTTTCCCTGAATGCCTTTGTCTCAGTGCCAGTATCTTCAACGCCTTGAGGCCATATTTGGTTGAAACTCAGATGTTGTACAGGACGTTCAGAATGTCCCACTTGATGATGAGGATGATAATGAGGAAAAGGAGTAGTAGGTGGACAATTTGGACTCTCCTTTCGCCCGTCCCATACCCTCCTAGCCCCCCTCCCTCCGCCGCCATCAAGAAGCGTGTCTACTTTGCTGTAGTGGGCTGTATGACCGCAGAGATGTTGGATTTACAGTTGCCAGCGGTGGAAACTAAAGAAGATTTGCTTATAGAAAACTTCTAACCTGGCTGTTCAACTTCAGAACTGTTGCTACGTTTAGTCAAGCCCTGACAGAAACTTGGAGTAGAGGTTGGCCAAACCTGTGTTCTGCGCCGCTGGTAAGTAGTTCCATCGCTAGACACTGTTGCCCTGCTCCAGGTGATCATGCCTTCTAGACATGGCACCCAGCGTCAAGCAAAGTGAACATAAATGCCTTCCCTACTGCCCCGCCTCACAGAGAATCAAGTGGCGTTGATGCATTTGGCAACAGGGTGTTCTCTTCTGCCAGTTTAACATACATTTCTCACTCCTCCTGAGGAGTCCTGAAATAGCTAGGTCCAGATGGTCCACGACGGACTGGATGTAGCCAATTACCATCCTCTGTGGGCACCTCATACTGTGTCTACTCTGCTGCGGGCACTAATGCATTGATTCACTGCCACACCTGGATGTGAATTATGGGTTTCTCCGAAGACACGTAAACACCCCTGTTTGGAGATGAGGTAGATTCAGCCTTGAAATTGTTCAAAGGTAGCCATTCTCCCACCCTCTCCTTAGGATGGCTCTCCCCCGCCCACCAGTTCCAACAACAATTCTGAAAACTCAGGGGTTTCTCCCAGGTCCTGGCTTTACTCTCTCAGGAGGCCATCTCAGCCCTTCCAGCATCCTGTTCAGACCTTGTGCAGGCTTCAGGGGGCATTATGGTTGCAGAGGACAGGGCCACTAACAACATGGTGAGTATTCATCTTCCACTGCCACCGCCAAACTGCTCTCATTCCCTCTTTGAGCTCCACCTGCAACCAGTAGGGGGCAGAATATGTGTTTATCTTCCCAGCTAGCATGCAATTACCCCAGCCAGTAGGTCCTGCAGGTTTCTAGGCATGGTTACGTTCTTCCTTTTCGGTCATCCACTCCTCCAATCCCTCCTATTTTTACTCTGAATTCGGCAGAACATTCCTCCATCCTTGCCAAAGAGTTGGTCACTTCTAGACAAAGGGACAAGAGAAGAGATAGGATCCCTGACAAGAATTGGGCAAAAGGTGCTACTTCTGTTACTTCTTGGTGCCCAAAAAGGATGATAGGCTCAGATGTATTATAGACCTTTGGCTCTTAAAAACCTTCCTGGAAGGATAAATTCACAATGCTGACCCTGGCTCGGGTCCTCTCTGACCTCGATTCAAGGGTTTGCATGCTGTCCTTGGACTGGCAGGACGCGTACGTTTATGTATCTGTCCTCTGATGTTTCTTCTTCTTCATTGTGGGGGAAAGAAAACATCCAGTTAAATGTGTTGCCCTTAGCCCTCACCTCGGCCCCAAGTATTTACAAAGGTGATTGGGGTGGTTGCTGCTCATCTCCGCATATCAGGGTTATGTGTATGTTCTTTCGTCAATGACTGGCTTTTGAAGTCATACTCATCACAGTCTGTCCTCTACCATCTATGGGTGACCATCCCACTTATATCTTCTCTGGGATTCCTCATCAGGGACTCGGAGCCCCATCTTCGGCCAGTGCTGAGAATTCCCTTTAAAGTGACTGTTCTTGAGATTTTAGGTGTTCAATGCATTTCCACCCTACAGTGAATCCCAGACATTCAGGATATTATCCTGATGTTTCAGGCTCAATCCTGTATTCTGATGCAGACAATTATGAGGTTTCTTGATCTGCTTACTGTGTGTATCCTGGTGGTGCCTCATGCCTGTTGGCACACGTGGGCTCTGTTGTGGAAGCTCCACTTATAATGGGCTCAGCACTGGGGGTGTCTCTTGGATATTATCCATGTGTCGGTGGAGGCAGCCGGGGACCTTCAATGGTGGATGAAGTATACCAACTTAACTTGTGAAGATCATTCTCCGTTCCCCATCCAGAGCTCACATTGGTGACCGATGCATCAGCTGTAGGCCGGTGACACCATCTGGATGAAGTGGAGATCAAAGGTCTAAACTAGATCAGAGGCACCACATTAGTCTTCTCCAGCTGTGTCATCCTGCTGGCTCTCAAGGCTCACAGCTTTTCTGCCCTTGTCAAGGGCAGCCCTGTACAAGTTCTGATGGACAGCACGGTCACTATGATGTACTGCAACACACAGGTTTGTGTTCTGGTCCAGTAGGTGCTGTGGTGCCTTGAAGGGTTTCCTTGACTGTCCACCATCTGGCATGTTCCTTGAATGCAGCACAAACAACCGCAGCAGGTGCACCTAGCCAGCAATCAATGGCGTCTGCACCCACTGGTAGTTTAATAAATATTCGCCCAGTGAGGCGTGCCTTGGTTAGATATTTTCGCTATGACCCAGAACGGTTGTTGTTGAAACTTGCACTTTGGAGTTTCCTCCTTTTGCCTCAGGGTTCCCTGAACACCAGTTTCTTTTACATGTCTTCACCTCTGCTTCTGCAAGGTCTGAAGAAGTTCAAGCAGGATCAGGTTCAGCTGATCATGATAGCCTTGAACTTAGCTTGGATGGTCTGGTACTCTGACCTACTCAGTCTGGGCATCTGTCCCTGCTAACACAACGGGGGAGGGTTCTACACCCAAACCCACAATCTACACCTCTATCCCTGGAGATTAAACAGAACCAGCTAAGCAAATTCAGTCTGTCTGCGGAAGTGTTGGATGTCATCTTGGCCGCTAGCCGTCCCATCTACAAAGTTGATCTCTTCTGGAAGTTGTGAAAATGTTGTGGCCTTGCTTGTGCGAGGACTGATCGATCCAGTGCAGGCTGATCTTCTGTTGTACTTCTCTTCGTCGTTTCAGTGGTCTGGAAAGGCCTTACTGTGGGTAGCATTGAAGATTATTCATATTTGCATGATCAGCCCTCCCTGTTTGTCACCTGTTCTGATATTCTTTTTGAAGGGGTTTATGTATATGTTTCCTCCTGCTCCTTTTTGTTATACAGCAGTGGGTTCTTAATGTGCATTCCTTTCAAGCCTAAAGCCTATGCACAACTGTTTATTGAGGCTACTCAACTTTAAGACTGTCTTTCTTACAGTGATTACTTCAACTAGCTTTGTCATTGAACTGCAGTGCTTTAGATTCTGGTATCTTTTCTGCCAAAGGTGGTGTCATCTTTCTATCTAGGATAGTCCTTCATGCTCCCTGTTTTTCTGTTCCCCACATCCCTCTAAAGAGGAAGATAGGCTTCACCTTTGATACCCAGGAGAGTCGCTAGATTTTTATACTGATCGGACTAAGGAGTTCTCTGTGGATGACCACCTTTTTGTTGGGCTCTCTACTGTTTAGAAGGGAAGAACAGTTCAGAAATTGACTTTTTCCAGATGGATCATTCTTTGCATGAAGATGTGCTACGCCATGGCCTGGTAAGTCTCATTTTACCAGAGTAAGGCCACACTACAGCCTTCGCCAGGGGTGTTCTTGTGCTGGACATCTTCCAGGCAGCAACGCATGTGTCCATCCAAAGCTTCAGCAGACATTACTGCCTCGACTCTGAAGTCCACAGGGATGGCCGTTTTGCCCACTTGCTCCTACAGGATTTCTTGGTCTGAAGTTCACTCCTCAGACCCTTCACCTTTAGTGGTTAGAAGTATCCATCAGAAGCATACGTTCCTTACCTTTGATGGCGGTCTCATGAATACTAGTTCTAATCCACCTTTCCGGTTCAGTGGCTGTCGAGTGTTAATATGGTCCCATGTTAGATTCTGTTCACTGTCACAATTTTAATCTGTCACTAGGGACAGGAATGCTTTCATGTAAACTTACATAAGTGAACCGGGGTGGCGTGGCATCTATTTTGCTCTGCGCTGTTGTGAGAAAGTGGCTCTGTATATACTGTTCCCAAATAGGTACAGGGTGTAAAGAGTCCACAGTCCCCAGAGGTTTGGCAGAGGCTAAAGTTAGATATAACCTTACTCTCTAAAGTGGTAGCTTGCTCGAGCAGTAAGGCAGTATCAGAGGACAGTGTAAAGCATTTGTTGCACACACTCAGTCAGCAAATGGTCTCACACACTCAATAACTGAACTCTAGGCCAATGGTTTATATATAAATAATATATGCTTGTTTTATTTTAGAACCAACAATAAATATACTTTCTCAGAATGAGATGCTTTATATAAATACTTTTGCAATATGCAATTGACTTTTGTAGAAAGTTACAAATGGTTGCAATAGGCAACACAATTTTAAACACAATAATGCATTGAGTTCAATGAAAGTTTCAAGTTATTTGCAACAGATTACTTTTAGGATTACTTTTGGAATTCCAGGACTGGATCCTAGATTCAGTCCTGGGTCAGTACTTGGAATCAAGTGATAAAAGTCGACTTAATTACTATTATGATTTTTAGACAATATTTTGCTGTTTTAAAAGTTGACACTTAGAAAATATTTCATAGAAAACAGTCAATGATTCCCTATGGCAGAAAATCCAAGTTGCAGGTATAGTATGTTCTCGTTACTTATGTAATCCAGTACTGGGTGCCTAGACTCAGTACTGGGACCTTTATCCAAAACAGGTAAGTAATTACGTTTTCAGAAATTATACGATTTTTAAAGAATATTTAAAGTTTGCAGAAATTGACACTTTTAGAAGAAATTTGACAGAAAAACAGTCAATGATTTCCTATGGGAGAAAATTGGGTTACTGGTAAGTACAGTTGTAAGTATTTTTCAGAGTTAGTGCTGGGCACCAAGATCCAGCACTGGGAGCTCACATTATAGCAGGTGAGTATTTTTGTTTTCGTTACTCGGCTGATTTTTGGTGAATATTTTAAGTTTTGAAAAGTCCACACTTGGAAGAAATTTCAGGAAAAACCAGTCAATGTTACCCTATGGAGAAAATTGAGTTATCGGTTTAAAGGTAAATACTCGACTGGCAGATTTAAGGTTCTGGGCATAGACTCAGGGGTCTCCCAGGGTCAGGTAGGTTCAGTTGGTTCACCCTCAGCGGCACAGGGGCGGCCAGGAGAGAGTTAGGCCCAATGTTATCCCATGAGAGATAGGGGGGGGGCCTTGGTTGGTGGCTGCAGACTAGCATGCCACGCAGCTGTGGGAGCTTGGCTCCTGGTCACTTACTCAGGGCAAGTGAGGAAGTAGATAGGTGTAGAGTTTGCACTGCCAGGGCCACTCATGCGGCTGGGTGCAGGGTGCTTTTGAGCCTTCGGGCGCTCAATTGATTTCAATGGGAAAGCTCTGGTTTAGAAAAAGACTGCAAGCTCGGGGACCAAGATTCTTCAGGTGCCACCACCACTTCGAGAGGTAAGTTGGGTAGTTGGAGGATAGGTAGGTACCCCGGGATTGGGCACAGGGGGCCGCGGGGCGCCGGGTGCAGGGGTGCCATTAGGTGTTGGGAAATCTTACCCTCTGTTGATCCCGGTTGGGGGGGGCAACTGGTTCTGAGGCTGCAGGCTTCTTCAGGGGTGTCGCGGGAAGTCCTTGGGTGCCGGACTCTGGGTCACAGTCGCCGTGGGGTCGTCCTCGTGGTCTTTCTTCACTCCGGCACAGGCCAGGCTTGGCGGGTGCAGAGTGTGAAGGGTTCGCGGTTCCGGGCTGCTGCCAGGGATTAGAAGTAGATTTTGAGTAGAGCCTCTACTCATGGGAGTCCCAGGGGCTTAGAGTCAAAAGGTAGCCAGGTCCTCCGGGGTTTGTGAGGTTGCTAGCCACAAGAGATGCCGGGTTGGAGCAGGAGCAGGAGCAGGTTCGAGGGTCGACAGGCCGGTAGGGCTGGGGCCAAAGCAGTTGGTGTCTTCCTCTTCTTAGCAGCTGCAGGGCAGGTCTTCTTTCTTCTAGCTCTTCTTCGGATTTCGGAATCTGGAATCTGGGGAAGGAAGGTTCAGGGTGCCCCTAAATACTAGATTTAGGGGCGTTACAGGTAGGTGAAGGGCAGGGACCAATGGGTCCCTGTCCTGGGGTGGGTACACCCACTATCCTGCCTCTCTCCTGTGGGAGGGGGGGGCAGTAGCCTAGTCCTGATTGGGCAGGGCTTCCCATCTTCAAGATGGCGAGAGCCTGGAGATGTGCTTCACCTCGCCTCCCCCACCTGAGGGGTGGGGTTGGCAGGCTGGCACATCCCCTGTCCTTATTTGGGGTTTCCGGCCAAGCTTCCCGCCAGAGTGGGGGGTTGCAGTGGCCTGGGGAAGCTCACAGAGGCGGCATGCCTTTGAAGCTTCCCCCTGCCCATCCTGGGGGAGGAGATTTAGCACCTCGCCCAGGATGTGCATTGTTGCAGGCCCAGGAGAGCAGAGGCTCTCCTACCCAGGGGTCCAGCAACATGTCTGCTGTGTGGCAGCCTAGGCAGCCTCCCAGACCAGATGTGGATTGTAGGTTAGGTTTCAGGGGGCATCTCTAAGATGCCCTCTGGGGTGCTTGGTACATTAAATCCCACACTGGCATCAGTGCAGGTTTAATGTGCTGAGAAGTTTGATACCAAACTTCTCAGCCTTTAGTGTTGCCATTATGGTGCTGTGGAGTTCGTGTTTGACGAGCTCTCAGCACCATGTACTCTTAGGGGCACAGGGCTCATGCTCCTGTGCCCACACCACTGGCATAGGGCACCCAGCTAGAGGGGTGGCTGATGTATGCCAGGGCAGTGTAGGTGGTGGGCATGGCACACAGGGATGTGTGCCATGTCGACTTTGTTTTGTCTTGCACCCAGACACTCAGCCTGCAAGAGCAGTGTGTGTGTGTTAGGGTACAGGGCCTCTAAGGGTGGCACAATGAGTGCTGTAGCCTTTAGAGGCCTTCCCTGGTCACAGGGCCCTGGGTACCTAGGGTACCATTTACCAGGGGCCGACATGTGGCCAGGGTTTGCCAATTTGGGTTTTGGCTGTTAGGCAGTTTTAGGGAAGGAACACAGGCCCTGGGCACCTGATTGGCAGGAGCCCAGGGCACAAAAAGGAAACATGCATCAGCTATTAGGCAAAAAAAGGGGGGGGGGGGTTACTGCAACAGAAACCCACTTTCTTACAGCTGTTACTTATGGAGGTAGCATGAAACCACCACGCAGTGTGATGGTGACACCTATCAGCAAGAGCAGTTTCTGGAGGAGTTTCTGGATCCTGTCTAGCATCTGGGGGAATTCAGATAGTGGATAATCTGTGGTTAGAGTATCGATCAGAAATAGCATTACTGAAAGTTAGTAATTTGTTCTTTTAGGCTCTGACCAAAAGAGACAGATGACATTGTCTGACCTTTACTTAGCATGTACGTGTTGTCCAGCAACCATTTCTACAGAAAGTGGCATAATTGCATTTTCTAGTATCCAACTATTCAATAAGTGACATCACTGGTTTCCCGCCAAAACTCTCTTTAAAAGAAGAAAGAGAAGCAGACCTAATTTCCCAGTATCCACCTCTACAGGAAGTGACTACACTGAATTTCGCAGCAGCCATTTCTACAGGAAGGGACATCACTTGCTGCCTACTCCCTTAATCAGTCAGACCCTCAGAGCATACTCAGCAGGTGGCCCACACAGACAAGCGCATTGCCTGTTTGAGCCAGAAAGGAGCTTCTACTTAAAACCCCTACACCACTGCAACCTAGTAGCTAAGTTATAATCAGGTGCCTCACCCAGAACCCCATACTACCAGTTCCCACAGTCATACCTAGACTTTGGCCCCGCAAGCACTCATGTAGCATCTTCACATGTAGCCCCAACCTCATACACATTTCTCTAACCACCACACAATTAAATACACATTTCCACTCCACCTCATTAATGCATGCTCTGCATTACTATACGCTCCAGGTTTCACAAAGTTCATCACCTATAAGGAGCTTGATACTCTTCGTCAAAGAAACATGGTTCACCTCCATATCCTTGAACATTCAAGTGTGCTTAGTTCTGCACCACAGGTAAGCAAGTGATACTCAAATCTGTAGAGCCACTTCTCACTCTCTTCAACTCTGTTTGCCTCTTTCATCTCATCTACATGCCTTCCAGTCAAAAATGGTTTTCACTGATGAATTCTCAGATATGCTAACCACCTCATCCATCTGACATACCCACTCCACCCTCCTTGGTGACTTCAATGTCTCAAACAACGTAGGACCGCCAAAAATAGAAACAAAACAAAGACACACTTCTTAACCTCATCGACTCAGACAATGTAGTGCAGCTAGTTAACCACCAACTCACTCAAAGAATGACATTTTTTCAATGTCACCTACGCAATATCACCAATCATACAATAAAAGCCACCCATAGCCCTGGACTGAACCAGCTGCTCTATATATGACCAGTAAACCAAGGTCAACCTAGAACAGAATACCAAATCTTTAAATTCCTTGAGCACTTCTCCATTGACAGCTTACACTTGCTCTATCTACTCCTTGTCTGACATTAGCAGCTTTCTACATGACTTCTACACTTTTCTGAAAAAACTTGTGAACATATGTGTTTCAAACAAGGCCATACAAGTGTAGCCAAAATATTTGGCACCCTGGTACTCCAAAGATCTTACTGGCAGCAAATGTTTCTCCACGGACAGGAAAGAGAATGGAATTAAAACAAAACTTAAAACTACAGAATTTCCTCCATGCAACATGCAGACGACTCCCATCATCAGCCAAAGCAAAGTACTGTACTAATACCATTAATGAAGCTGCCAACAGAAGCCAAAAGCTATCAAACACTGCATCAACCCCTTCTGAACTTCCTATACCACACACAGCAGAAAAGTAGAATACCATCAAACGTTTCCTTGATGAAAAAATACAGAAGATTCCACAACACATCTACAACACCAAACCTGCTTCTCCTTTTATATCCACCCCTTCGTGTAGCATCTTACAATGGTCTTCCTATTTTGTTCATGCAGTTCTCACCAACATACTCAACTCTCTCAGGGATGTCCTTCATCCCTTGTTATTCATTATAGCTCATTCCGGAAAAGCGCTCTCACCTTCTACTCAACATTTTCTAGCTTTTCTCACTCGAGGCATCTTCCCAAAAGCTTTTGAGACATGCCAGATTCTCCCATTCCTAAAGGAAAGCACACTAGAACATGCTGATCCCCCCCCCCCAACTACTGCACATTACTCCTCAACCTTTCATCTGCAAGACCATTTAAAAAACAGTCTACGCTGAACTCCAATATCACATCGACACCGACCATCTCCATTACGACTACCAATCTGGGTTCAGATAAAGCTGCAAGCTGGATAAAGATACTTTGCACATTGTAGTAAACATCTTTCTGATCACAGATTAAGATAACCTTGCCTCTGGATAGTGATGGACCTCTCAGCCGCCTTGAACACCATTTACCCCCCATCTCATCCACAGCCTAAAGTCCATAGTAGGTTCTACTGGCAACGTTCTTAAGTTGTTCTCCTCCTACCTTTCCAGCGGACACCTGTTTGTTCACATGGGCCTATCCAGGTCCCATAAGATCCCTATTACCTATGTAGATGCCCAGGGTTCTGTCCTGTACCTCAGCATCTTCAGCCGCTACATCTTGGGGCTCTTCTCACTGGTAATAGCATCAAAATTCACAGATAACTTAACAACTCTAGTTAAAAGATTGTTCCGCTTAAGACCTTTAATTCTGCAAACACTGCCTGCACTTCACCCACGCTAAGTATGCAAAGAGATTCCCAGGCATGTCACTATAAGCGCTGCACTTCACCCACACCATGAACAACACACAAGAAATAGTCCAAACTTGACTCCCTGACCTGAACCTCGTTAGTCCTGAACCCCAACTTCTACCCAGAGCCAAGACATTTGGATTTATACTGGACATCCGCTTCATTCTCAAACAACACATTGCTAAGAAAACATGTGTCCTGGTACCAGCTCCGTCGACTAAAGAAAGTGAAAGTGTTCCTCCTAAAAAGTGACTTCAGAACTTTTGGTAACCCGCACTTCTGTCAGATCTGGTGGTAGATATGCTCTGCTGCATGGCTTCCCAGAGTCCACACTTCCCCACGTCTCATTCAGGTCTTGAAGGAATACGATCACCTCTCCTTGTGGAACTCCATGGCTCTCTTAGCGAGCCCACACCATTTCAAACCCAGTTGCATCATTTACAAAGCCATCACAACAAGCCCAACTGCCTATATGGCTGATGAGCTCACGATCAGTGGTGCCTCTTGGCAAACCTGCGGCTTGGACACCACCATACTGTAGACAACAAAATTTAGAAAAAGATGTCAGCAGGCCTTTCCCGTCCATACACTCTATCTGTAATAACATACCTATGTCTATCAGGGCCGCCCTAACCCTTCTTCAGTTTAGGGAAGTGATAAAGACTGTTCTATTTGAAGTACATCATCAAAATGCAGTAACAATACAATTCTGATGCCAGAATCCATCTACCTCTATCACTTGAAGACTATATGCTTTTCCTGACCCTATACAATGCTCTGGTGCCTTTTTGACTAGACTTGCGCTGTACAGATAATTACAGGGTTTGAGCACAATTGCCTCTTGCAAAATATGCTCCAGGTTGTGCCCAAAGATGAACATCAATTGAGAGTTACTGTGTTTCAGCATGTGGTGGTTCTGCTTTTTGGAAATTTCAAGTGGTGCACATGTTTTCATGCACCTTCAGACTACCATGCAAGATCAGGCAGCAAAAGGTAACGATGATTTTAATGAACCCAAATTTGTCAATAAAGACGTAGTTTATACATCTAGTCTTTATTTCTTTCTTGTACTAAATTTTATCGTCTGGACTTGGCAGCAAATGGTGAAGTCTATTTTGCACATCCTCCACCTGCCGCGGGCATTGCTGCGAGTCATTCAAAGATTAGGGATAAATAGGAAGAGGTATCTATTGGAATAACAGGTTGCCTATCCTCAACACTGTTTTTTCTAGTAAATATTTATTAGATAATTATCTCCTTCACCACATCTGAGTGAGTGATTGGTTCAGAGGGAGTACTTTTTTCTAGTTTTTATATTTTCGGCTCTGTCTTTTTATTTTGGCACCTTTAAAATGGGGAAATTTGGGAGAAAAAACTTCAACAGATGGGCAGTGCTTTTATGCACCTGAAAGATTGTTTCGAGGTTCACAGCATGGCTTAGACTAGCATTATATCTGCAGAACCTGGAACCTGCAGAATAGTAGTGCATCCACTAATAAAGGTAAGTAAAGTAAATATCTGAAAGAAACGGTTAGTTATAGATTCCTTACCGTAGAATTACCCCCAGGCGTCAGACTGGATCCGGAAAGTTTTTCGTCAGCAGTGCCCCTGCGCGTCGGTAGGTGACATCGGTCAACTCCGCGTCCATCGTCGGCTTCGTGGTCGCGGGGATGACGTTGCGGAGGTTACTTAGACGCCTCCCTCGCGCGCTGACGTCAGTTTTTTCTTTTTCCGTGCCAGCAAGTGCAGATCCGTAGAGAGCGGTACCCCCAGTCACTTTTTGACTGACTGTTTGCGAATTTTGCCGACTTCTTTTCGAGTCTTACATCGACTCCTGGTGCACGAGGGATGCCTGGTTTCAAGGCCTGCGGTTCCTGTTCTCGACTGATGTCTGTGACGGATCCGCACCGTGTGTGCCTCTACTGCCTGGAGCGGGACCACAACCCCAAGTCGTGCTCCGACTGCCGAACCATGGCCCCGAAGTCTTTGCGTGAGCGGTCCCAAAAGCTACTCGAGGCCCGGCAGTCGGCTCCGCGTCATTCAAGGTCCCGGTCGGGTGGGAGGTTGAGGGACCAATCGCAATGGCTATCATCACTCCTCGTCTAAGTCTTCTCACTCGGGGTCAGGTAAGTCGAAGCACAAGAAGAAGTCGAAGAAGCATCGTTGCTCTAAAACTTCCTCTCGTCCGTCGGCCGACGTGACGAAGGGTGCGGGCCATCTTTGGGCAGCCTGACTCCGCCGGTGCGCCTTCGGACCCCACAGACTCGGCTGGGGACCCTAGGCCTTCGACGCCGGCGGCTCCAGCCTCTGCTCCGCAGGATCCCCCTGGATCCAGGCCTGGATCCGGATCGGTGCCAGTCGACCTCATAACACCTCCACCGGTGCCGATTCCACCCAGCCGGCGTCGACCCCGGCTTCCACCCCAATGTGGATACGGAGCATGACCGGCATCGACCGACGCCAGATCCGGCACAGACCAACACCGGGTCCGGCGCCGATGGGTACTTTTTTTTTTTTTTTGTTATATTTTTATTTGCATTTTTAACCAATACAAACACAACTGGCACATCACAAGTAATTATCCACACACCCGGGCGCCCCCCTGTCCCCCCACCCACCACCCATAGTGACAGCATTGTGGCCATTAGTCCAACAAGATCAGGCTTCGTCCTATAAGTCATTCTTCTGTGTTACTCTTGTATTTTCCCATCAACCCCTCCTCGGGTCTAGGGCCCATGACCTGCCACCCGCCATCTTGGACAAGTGTCTCACCCATTAGGACTCTTGGTATATCATTCTGGTCCCAAACCCCCATCCAGACCATGGTACTTTCTCCATTTGCCCCACACTCTGCGGAATTTCCGGGGACAGCCTCTCGCTTTGTAGGTAACCCTTTCCGCCGCCATGTACATATCCATTCCCCTCCCCCAATCACCCAATTGGGGGGGGCGACAACGCTCCCCACACCCGTGCCACATCCCTTTTCGCCACCACCAGGGCTAACATTGCAAAGATCAGGTGTGGACGGCTCAAATCTACATTAGTAGTTATCTCCAATAAAACAAATTTTGGTTCCACAGAAAGCGTTGCCTCTAGCACCGTACTTAACTCTCCTAGTATTTGTGTCCAATAGGTGTGGATATTGGGGCAGTCCCAAACAATGTGATAGAAGTCCCCCTGCGGATGTCCACATCGGATTCAACTGGAATCACTAGCTCGACCCATACGATGTAGCCTAACCCTATCATAGTATACCCTATGTAGTATCTTATATTGAATGAGTCGAAGGCGTGATTTAATCGCGACTTCTCTATGGTGCATCAGGGAAGCCTCCCAGTCTATTGTGTCCATCTCGCCCAGATTCTGTTCCCAAGTTCCTCTCAGTTTCCCCAGTCTATCGGGCATGTTATTATTCAAGGTCTTGTACGTCAGGGATACTATCTTATTGGGTATTTGTTCTTGCAGCAGACGACCCTCCAATGGGGCATATTCGGGTAAGGGAGAGGAGAGCGCCACTTCAGCACTCCATGCGTGACGCAGTTGCGCATATTTAAGGATCTGGGTGGGGCGTAGCCCATACTCCGCCTCCAGGGTCCCGAAAGGCTTAAGATCCCCCTTTGCCACTAGGTCCCCCAATGTTGAGATTCCGATATCATCCCAACCTCAAAACCCCCGAGTTTGTGGAGTTCCTTCAGCCAGGTACAAGTCCATATCGGCGTCTGCTTTGTTGGTTTATGTGTCCACCCCATTGTCTTTGTCGCCCTAACCCAGACCTCTATGGTTATCTGTGTTGCCGGGAGTAATCGTTTCCTTCCTGTGCCCCCATACAAATAGTTTAAATGAAAAAGTAATGTGCCAACAAGGGATTTTGTTTGGAGAGATTATTTCTTTTTTTAAATTTTGGAAAATTAATTTGAAAATGAGTTCAGAACTGATACTCAGCAACACATTATTTGACTGAATTGATCAAATATGTAAAACACACACGGGGTATCTATTTCGTGAAGATTATTATAAGCATGCTTTCACTCTTTCACCTCAACTATGCAAATAGTAATGGATCTTGGTGTCTTTTCACAACATTAATTCAAAATGATTGCTCTTCACACACGGGCTATCTTTTTTTCTTTTTTCTCTTTCAAGTAAGAAGAGAATAACTATGTTTACGTTGTTATAATTAATTGACACTATGTTTGTACAGGAGTCCTTTTTAGAAATCTCCACTGTCCTGAAGATGGTCTGACGGATTGACGCCATCACAGACCGAAACGTCGACTACATTATCCATATCCATAACATCTATGTACAGTTGATTGCTCTCCTAATATGAGATAGATCTCTGTGTTCTCTTTTGGATTGGATATTTTGTTTCATGAAATGTGGAAAATATTTACTTTTTTCTCTTTTCATGTTAAACTGCACATTCAATTGTTTATTTGTACTCCTTCTTATTGATTGTATATTTATTTAAAGATTTGTGATTTTCTTCACGAAATAGATACCCCGTGTGTGTTTTACATATTTGATCAATTCAGTCAAATAATGTGTTGCTGAGTATCAGTTCTGAACTCATTTTCAAATTAATTTTCCAAAATTTAAAAAAAGATATAATCTCTCCAAACAAAATCCCTTGTTGGCACATTACTTTTTCATTTAAACTTGCCCAAGCCCACAAGGGTATATTGGGTTTTCCCCTACGGCTATACCCATACAAATAGTGCAAACTGGAGCGGCTCGCCATGGTGTCCCTTTCCATTTGGTATGTGGGGTGATCTACTGATGCGTGGAGCCATTCATTGATCTGCGCCAGGTGCTCAGCCCAATAATATGCCTCAATATCTGGTAAGGAGATCCCTCCATTATACTGGTTTCTCTGGAGCGTGTCAAGGGCTATCCTTGGTTGTTGTTCCAGCCACAATAGAGAGCGCAATTCCGTATTTATCACCTTAAACGTCTGTCTGGGGAGGGGAAAGTACTCATTTTGTAGGGCATACAGAAAACGAGGCAGTGTAATCATTTTAAACATTGCGGCTCGGCCTAAAATTGTGAGGGGAAGGGCCTTCCATCTAAGGGCGTCGTCTGCAAAATTCGTAACCACTTGCTGGATGTTTCTTTGATAGGACAGATTTCTGTCCGTTGTCTGGTAGATCCCCAGGTACGTAAACCCAGTCTTTGTGACCTGGAGGGCCCCAGGGAGAGGGGGCCATGTTTCCTCCTGTCGTGGGCTATACAGGATCGATTTGTGCCAATTTATCGTGTACCCCGAAAAGGAGCCATACCTTCCCAGGAGCCTAAACAGTGCGGGGACCATAGTGGCCGGTTGAGCAACATACAGCAGAATATCATCCGCGTAGAGCGAGATTTTTTCTTCCTGCGTATCAGTCCGCGATATTTGAAATCCCTGTATCTCCTCTGCTTGCCGGATCTCACAGGTCACTATTTCTATGGTGAGGGCGAATAGTAGTGGAGATAGGGGCAACCCTGCCGGGTCCCCCTCCTAATAGGAAAGTCATCAGACAGGATCCCGTTCACCTTATCCCAAGCTCTGGGATCAGTATATAGAAGTCCAACCCATTTCCTAAAGTTAGGGCCAACGCCAAATTTGATCAGAGCTGCCTCCAGAAAGGCCCAGTGTTCAGCGTCGAACGCTTTTTCGGCGTCGAGGGAGAGAAACATATGTGGATCCTCCCGTCCCTGTACCTCCATGAGCCAATTGTGGGTACGTCGTAAATTTGCCTAGTCGCCCTGTCTGGGAGGAATCCTGTCTGGTCCTGGTGCTCCAGGCCCGAGATTACCCGTCGCAGGCAGAGGGCTAAGATTGTCGCCAATAGCTTAGCCTCCACGTTCAGGAGGGAGATTGGTCGATAAGACGCGCAGTCCTCTGGGTGCCTGCCTTGTTTATATATAGGTATGATCGTGGCCATCCGAAGATCAAGTGGGAGGAAGCCCTCTTGGCCCGTGTCTTTAAACAGTGCTAGCAGGTGGGCCATCAATAAATCGGACCCTCTTTTAAAAAATTCAACTGGGAGTCCATTTGGACCTGGGGACTTGCCTGGGCGGAGTCTGGATATTGCCTCTCTCACTTCCGTGGCCGATATGTCGGCTTCAAGGGTCTCCTTGTCCTCGTCCGTTAAGATTGAGGTTCGAATAGTAGCCATGTAAGCCATGATCTCTTCTGATTCACTCAGGTCCCTGTCTTTGTAGAAGTCCCTGAAGTAGGAGGCAAACGTCCGGACAATCTGGGGATCCCCCCCTCTGTAGCTGCCCCCTGCCCGTCGACCACGCCCTATACCCACCGAACATCCCTATCTTTCTTTCATAAGTCTTTATTTATCGATAATTCATTATAAAAGACATTTTACAAGATTTAAAAAGAATACAAACAAAATGTTTTTTAAAACTATTACAACATATTGCGATATATTAAAATCACAAGAAGCCAGAGTTCAATGATTTTAGTGCCTCCTCAGTCTAATGAGCCAAGCCCAAGCTAGAAACTTGGCAACTGCGACTACAACATATTCACTTGTATCGAAGCGCAGGATATCTAATGCTACTAACCCTTGTCTTGTTCCCAGTGTACGACAAAGGGGTTTGAGCCATATAGCCCGAGGGGCGGCATATGCAGGGCAAACGAAAAAAACATGACCCACAGAATCTACACAATCAGTACACCAATTACAAGAGTCAGAGGATACACCCTTCCATTTTTTAGTAAATAAGTTTGTTGGTAATGTACCAACTCTAAACTGGTGATAAAGTTTTCTGTCTCTGGGCCTAGTGATAGTATCCCAGTAGGCTTCAAGAATTGGGGTATTCTTTTGTTCAAGAAACCTGCCAGTCAAAGAGTCGGCTGAAACAGAAGATAATTGCTTTTGCAGTACCATTAACCAATATAATTCTTTAAAATCTTTTTTAGAGGGAAAGGAGTTGTTGGCCGGGTCAGTCCACAAAGTACCCAAACCCATGGAATCCAAGAGTTGTCTAACCTGTCTGAACCAGGGGATGTTGCCTGCTCCCATAATGGAACGGACATCAAGAAAGGCTTTAGCATAAGGACCAAGTTCGGGAACAGTCCAAAGTCGCCTCCAAAAGGCCAGTGGCTTAAACCTAGCGATGTCATCGAATGAATGGGAGCCAAGATCCAGCAGCAATGGTTTCAATGGGGTGGAACTGGGAAGGCCCGTAAGCATTCTAAAGAATTTATGTTGTGCTTTGACCAGGGGAAAGAGATTGGCAAAACCCCAGAGTTCGGCTCCATAAAGGATCGCCGAGTTTATACTAACATTAAAAATTTTAATAGGGGGGCCAATTATTTTCGACTGTGATTGCTTCTGTTCTTTAACAAGACATCCAGAGAGCTGGGCAAATTTAAGAGTAAGGACGTCAATTTGCGGCCTCCAGTCCAACTTATTTTCAAATACTACCCCCAAATAGGTCATGACGACAGTTCTCTCAAGCAAGTCATTATTCATAAAAACTTGGCCCTTCACACATTTCCCTTTGTTGAACACCATATATTTGGTTTTAGATACATTCACAGACAAGTCAAAATCATTACAGAAATTGGAAAAAACATTCAACGCCGACTGTAACCCTGAGAGTGTCTGAGAAAGGAGTAGGGTGTCATCGGCAAACATGAGGAGTGGAAGTTTATTTCCACCCAACATAGGTGCGTCGGTGGGAGTAGATAAAAAGTACTGGACCACTCTATTGATAAACAATAGAAACAGCGTGGGCGCAAGGACGCACCCTTGCCTAACACCCCTGTTAACCCTGAATCTTTTAGTAACCTGGCCCTGTTTCCCCCATCGAACTTGGGCGAAGTTGTTTTCATACAACCTAATGATAATGCTCAAAAGATCTCCCGGAATCCCTAGCTCCGCCAGAGCATCCCATAGCTTGGTCCTATTGACCAAGTCAAATGCTGACCGAAGATCTATAAAGGCAGCATATATAGTACCACCACATAGATAAACCGTTTTCCAGACAATCAGTTGGAATTTGAATGCCTGGTCGATGGTACTGGTGCAAGATCTAAAACCGGCCTGTAGTGGAGAGATGATATCCTCCTGTTCAATCCAAATCTGGATTCTAGCCAAGGTCATCCTAGCAATGATCTTCTGAACAGAGTCAATAAGACTAATCGGGCGATAGTTCCCCGGACAGGAGCGATCACCCTTCTTGAAAATGGGAAGAATCTCTGCACCCCTCCAGGAATCAGGAATGGCGGCCCCTCTAGCTATAGCATTGGCAAGATAAGCAATGTAAGGTACCCAGTTGCCGGGGTCAAACTTAAAAAGGTCCGCAGGGACACAGTCGATTCCCGGGGCCTTGCCACTAGGCACCTTTCTCAGAGCCGCTGCAACCTCAGCGCAGTCGAAATTAAATGTAGGGGAGATGGACAAGTCCTTACTTTCTGTATGGGCAAACCCCTCAACCCTGTTTCCATCCGAAAACTGGGATTCAAAATGCGAGACCCAGGTGTCCGGAGAAACATGGTTACTAGGAATCTGGGTATTTGAACAGTTACCCCACTTAACAATATGCCAAAACTGGGTAAAATTCCTATTTTTGCTAGCAGCCAAGAGATCGTTCCAGTGGTCGTTATCCCCTCTCGTTTGGCCGTTACTTTAGCCTTGGTGTAATCTTTTCTGGTTTGTTTAATAGCCGCCCGATTTTTAGTAGTAATAGCATGTTTCAATTTGTTGTATGAAATTCGGCATGCTTTATTATACCAAGACTTGGAATTTTGCGTAGCAATTTTATTACCCTTACATGGTTTTGAAAAGATAAACTTAAGATCTGAAAATAAGTGGTCATGTACTTGGGTAGCCTCTGTGAATGTGGCTTCTGTGCTCAGTAGATGCTGTAAATCCACAAGAGCACGAGAAACCTTCTGACTGATCTCTAATAATAGTACACTATCAATGGCTACCTTGTCCCAGCGTACTCGCCGTTGGTTATTGGTTAATAAAGTTTCGGCAGTCACTATTTCGGAAGGTTTATTTCTGTAGGCTGGACATAGTAATAAATTCAAAACCAGTGGATTATGGTCGCTCTCGGGTCGGTCTAAGACCACCATATCAGATAGCATAGACCAATACTCCACTTTGATTAGGGCATAGTCGATTCGACTCTTACAGCGTCGACCATCGGAGAATGTCGGCCTGCCAGCTTTGTCTGATGGAGTCCGTCCGTTGGCAGCTCTATAGCCCCGCTCCATACATAGGCTCATCCACTGGGTAGCGGATTCGGTCCACCTCTTGATAGGAGGAAGATCTAGAGGTGGAATATTAAAGACCGCGTCCACCTCCCCTGTGAGTGAGTCGGGAGCAATTGGCAGTGGCTCAAAGCAACAGTTCAAATCACCCAATATTACAACGTTAGTGCCCGTGTTGACTTTGTCCAAAAACCCATCTAGTTGAAGATATGTATTTGTGCCACGACCGCCTGGGAGGCCCCTGTTATAAATATTTATAATCAGGATTTCAGGGACACCTTTACAGACTAGTGCGATGATCAATAAGTCGAGACTATCTATGACCAGTTCCCTAGGGTTATACCCAAGGGTTTGCTTGACCCAAATACAAAGGCCACCAGATGGGCGTCCTTTTGCTCCACGTACAGCCCCTTTAAAAAAGTTTATATACCCGGGAAAATAAATGGGATCCACAGCCCAAGTTTCCTGGAAAACCAGGATATCGTGCGTGTTCACCCAGGCAGACCAGTCTTCCAAAGTTGTTTTACTATGGAGACCAGCAATATTCCATGAAGCCAAAGTCAAAGGGGGAGAGCCGGTGGAGGTAGAAAGCAAGGAAGCGGGGGCAGCTCCTGATATGACAGGTTGGATGCAGATGTGTTCAAGACCATTATTCTCACTCTCGGGTATACCAGGATCACTAGTAATAAGAGGTGACCTATTAGGTGTTACCCGGGAGGGATTTGGAGGTAGTATGCCCGGGGCCAAAGGTACCCTCCTTATCCCGCCCCTCCCTGCTAGTCCCGTATTATCTAGGCCTGGACGGGCCTTGCACACTCTGTCCCTAATTATTGGAGTTGGGGGTAGTCAATCAACTCCATCTAGGGTGTACAGCGGTGCATAAGAATTAAACAATGGAAGGCGGAAATCGAATCCTGTCTGTCGATGGAAGTTCTTATTGACCCTTTCCCATGGAATGGGCATGTCGCAGGGTAAAACATGAGTCATGTGAATAAAAGTAAGACATATCCAGAGTAGATATTCCAGTGGCACTCAGGTTGTTGGGATAGGAACAGATATGGCTCGCCACCCTTGGGTCCCGGAAGTTAATGATCACACAGTCTCCCTCCACTTTCTTGGCTCTATTTCCCAACCAGCATACCCTGCGAACGGTCATAACCTCAGCACTTAATCTAGGAGGTAGTGGCCTGTTGCTATTTAGCCAGTGTATGACTTTATTCTTCAACTCTTTATGGGTCTCGGGTTTAACCTGAGTGAGCCGTGGCACACCTACCATTATAACAGTATACGGCTTTGACTCAGGGGGGAGATTTATACATGGGAGTTTGTTAATTTGGTCAACACTCTCTGTACTAGGCTTACCAACAATAGGATCGCTCCTAGTAATGGCTGTACTATTGTTAGTATTACATCCTGGAGCAATCGGCACATCTACACTAGCAGGAGGGCCAGATGCTTCTACAACAGGGTCATTACGAACAAGAGAGTTCGAGGAAACTCTACCACTATGAGTATTACCATTAGAATCAGACCTAGTTCTGTCAACAATTACAGGAATAGATGGTGACTTAGGACCAGTAGGTGTCAATGTGAGTTTCTCCAACATAGACGAGTTCACGAGCACCATGCCTTAAATTTTCTCCAGCGAAGTGGAGAGTCGATTAACTCTCTCATATAAAGGTAAGAGAAGAGATTTAAATAGTTTCTCTATATGCTGGAGAAAATCAGGAGGCAAAGGTTCAGCACTCGATTCGATAGTAACAAGTGGTGACCTATGGCTTCCTGAAATAGGAGCAGTACAACGAGATATTTTGGAATCAACAGCTTCACGATTCTTAGCAGTGTCATGCAATTTGGGCGTTTTAGACATTTTTGCACGTTTACCTTTAAAGATAACTCCCTTACGTTTTCTTTTACCAAGAATAGGCTTGGGATTGTTACTCACAGTCGCAGCAGCAGTGTACAATATCTCAGAAGAGGACTGCGAATAAGGAGGGCTAATAATTGGGGGTGAAGCACTTGGTCCAGGGATATATATTGGCTCTTGTATAATATCCAATGAGTCCTGGGCAGTTAAATTCAACGACGCAGTGGTGGAACTAGATGATGAATCGAAAACAGTTTGCGGCGGTCTACTTTCTGGGGACTTAACTGTCATAATATTACCCAAGGAAGATCTTTTAGCTAAAATTTCTAAGGACAGTCTCTTTTCAGTTAAGATAATTTCTTGTTCAAGAACGCGAGTCGCTCTTGTGATGAAATTATCAAGGGTCCCTGAAATTTTACCCCCTTGGCTAGCCTGGACAACCTTCCTACCAGACCTTAGGGAACTCATACTTGTAATTGGGGCTCAAGCTACGGGAAAATAACCAAATTATAAAATAGAGGACCCAAAATATAATATATTACACCTAAGAGAGCAACTAAAATAATTGCTGGGATGCTATATTTGCACAGAAATAACTAAAAGGCACAATCCACCTATCAACAGCTTTACAAATACTCACACAAACTCAGATGCGTATGAACGGTAACAATATCACACAACAGGAGAGTGGCCTGTCCCGTCCCCGGCCGTCCACGAACGGCCACAAACGGCCCGCTCTTTGCCCGGTCTTCGCCCCGAGCGTCGTCCCGCGCGCGTACCGCTAGCGCGCTAGCACGTAAGCTATTATAAGCTCGGGGCGACAGCAAGGGCGTGACCGGGAAGAGTAACCAGGTGAGCTGAGTTAAGGGAGCGCAATGCTCCGTGGTCCTCGCAGTCCCGTGGGTGTAGATGTCTGCAGCCTGCCCCCAAAGTACAGCGTAGCGTCCTGCAAAATACGGGAGCACCAGAGGGTCACACACGCCAAGCACACCAGCCCAGCTTTTATAAGATTGAGGCCGGCGAGCGGCTCCCGCACAGCGGGGGCCGCGAGGCGCTGCGTTTGAAGGAGGTACCAAACGGGAAGAGTAACCAGGTGAGCTGAGTTAAGGGAGCGCAATGCTCCGTGGTCCTCGCAGTCCCGTGGGTGTAGATGTCTGCAGCCTGCCCCCAAAGTACAGCGTAGCGTCCTGCAAAATACGGGAGCACCAGAGGGTCACACACGCCAAGCACACCAGCCCAGCTTTTATAAGATTGAGGCCGGCGAGCGGCACACGCGCAGCGGTGGCCGCGAGGCGCTGCGTTTGAAGGAGGTACCAAACGGGAAGAGTAACCAGGTGAGCTGAGTTAAGGGAGCGCAATGCTCCGTGGTCCTCGCAGTCCCGTGGGTGTAGATGTCTGCAGCCTGCCCCCAAAGTACAGCGTTGCGTCCTGCAAAATACGGGAGCACCAGAGGGTCACCCTATCCTTACGGCTTAGCCACGCTAAGAGCTTCCCAGACTTGTCCCCGACGTCGTATAATCTATGTAGGGTCGCTTGTGCCTGTGCTTTGGCTTCGTCCGTTACTAGGGCTTTATAATTCTGTTGGGTATCAGTCAGGCGCCGAAGCACCTCTGGGTCCCCTTCCGACAAATATCGACGCTCCAGGTGCAGTATTTGGGTTTCCATGGAATTAAGCTCCTCCTGTGCTTCTCGCTTCCCCCACGATATTCGATTTTGGGCCCCTTCTCGGAGCACTGTTTTTTAGGCCTCCCACACTACAACGCCCGACTACACTGATCCCACGTTCTCTGCAAAGTACACTTTTGTGTCGGCCCTAAGGCCCTGCATTATCTCATTATTCTGGAGATCCCATGCCGTCAGTCTCCAACCTCCACCGCCGGCCCCGGGCATCCCACCCAACCGAACCAGAAGGGGGAGTGGTCCGAGATTCCTCTTGCCAGGTACTCGGCCTCGTCATCAGTCCCAAGTGCATGCCAGGGGAGAAAGATATAGTCCAGTCTTGAGTGTACCTTATGTGCCCCTGAGTAATATGAGAAGCTTCTGGTGTCCGGGTGGAGCCGCCGCCACACGTCTGTCAGGCCCAGTGTAGTCATAACCCTGGCCAGATGCGTAGTCGGGGGGGGCTGTCAGTTAGGTTTTCTGATCGGTCCATGGGAGTGGATATAACATCATTGAAGTCACCTCCTATGATGTGTAATGTGTCTGGTGTGTCTAACAGGATATCAGCCAATCCGGGGAGGGTCCTGGCCTGGAGTTTCGGAGGGGCGTAGATCGAGGCTATTGTGACCCTCCGTCGTCCCCATGTCACTGATATTCCCACATAAGTCCCCTGGGGGTCCGTCCAGGTCCGGGTTGCTGTAAAGGGGGGGATTTTTTTTTTAGGGGCGTGGCTTGGCAGCCGACGGGCATGGACGCGTGAGCGACGAGCTCCGCATCCAGCCCAGCCATTAATCCTGCAGCAAGAGTCCCCCCGGCGATCTGAAGCTCCCGGAGGGCTTCCCCTGCCAACTCGGGACCCCTGGAGCAGTCGGGCGGGGTGGAGCGCGGCGCAGAGGGCTGGCGCGGTGCCGGCGACACGACGGAGACGGGCGGCCGTCGGCCATGTTGAGCGGCCTGTGAAGGGACGGGCGGCAGCGGCCCACAGTGCCTGAGGAGCTGGCCGGAAGTGCGGCTGAATCGGCTGCGGGCACCGGAAGTGCCGGTCGAGCCCTGACGATCGGTGGAACACTGCAGAGTCCGCCTTCTATGCGGAGCCCGGGACTGGGAACCCAGCAACACCCTGAGCTAGCGGCGGTGGCCGCACTGCGGTGAGGCGGCGACACAGTGGACGGCGCTGGGCTTGTGCCGGGAGCGGAGGGCCTGGAGCTGGAGTGGAGGCAGTGGGGCCCTGCGTGTTTGGTGGACAAGCGAGGTGGGTGACCGGCGCTGCGAACTCCTCGAAGGTGGTGGCTTGGCTGGCCACAGGTAGCGGACTCGGGGGCCTGGCTGTTGGATGGTGCCCACCTTGGTGCGACGGCCCCAGAGCTCCCCGGAGGACAGCGGTGGGGGTCGGACGGTGCTCCCAGCCGCAGCGGCGATGACGGCTTTGGAGAGTGATGGGGGCCGCTCCCGTCAGGGCGCCCAGTGAGAGGCAGGAGCGCGCCGGAGCCCTTGTTGTCCGGAGGCAAGGGGGAGCAGGTCCCGGAGGCCGACGAGGGGGCGCACTTCCCGCAGATTTGCGGAGCGGGCCTGGAGGCCGACTGGGGAGGGCCTCCCTGACGAGCTGCCTGGCTGGAAGAATGGGCAAGCCGCGACTCAAGCTGGGGGGGAACCCAGCGGAGTCGGCGGGAGACTCTACCGGTGGCCGAACGGGCGGCACCAGCGCCGAATCTGCGGCGGGCCTGCAGCAGCGACAGCTCGACCAAATCCTGCAGGCCATAGCGGACACGAAAACGGCGCTGCAAACTGATATCGCTCAGGTGTCCTCGGATCTGGGGCTGCTCCGGGCGGACCACAGGAAGCTGGTGGACAGGGTCAAGACCTCGGAGGACAGGATGGACCTGGTAGAGCCAGCACAGAAGGTATTGGAGGGTCAGACAGAGGATCTCCTACGGCGGGTGGTGACTCTGGAAAAGAGGGCCGAGGATGCTGAAGGGCGCAACCGCCGCAGTAACATTCGCGTAGTCGGGCTGCCTGAAAAGATTGAAGGGGGAGATATGCTAACCTATCTGGAGACCTGGCTACAGGAGGTGGTGGCGCATAGGGTTCCGGCCCGTCCACCGGACCCGGGCCGCCCGCCCCGGCCGGTGGTGGCCCGCCTGCTGCATTACAAGGACCGGGATATCATCCTTCAGAGGGCCAGAACTTCGGGACCCTACCAGGTGGAGAACGCTCGGGTTTCTATTTACCCGGATTACCCCATGGAGGTCCAACGCAGACGTACCTCATTCCAGGCGGTGAAGAGGGCGCTGCGGGAAGAGGGGCTGCAATACTCTTTGTTGTTCCCGGCCCGCCTCCGAGTTGTGTTGGATGGGGCGACTTCCTTCTTCACTGACCCCGCGGCAGCCTGGAGTTGGCTGGAGTCAGCCCGGACCCGAGCGGCGGCGCATGCTGCTGGGGAGGGGCCGCAGGGTACCCCGACTAAGGCCCGTCGCAACAGACGCAACAAGGTGAGGACAGCGGGGGCCCGATCACCGGGTGCGTCCCAGACGGCTCTGGAGAGGCGAGCTGCACTGCGGGCGGTATCTGTGATTTCCGGGGCCACGGCCTCCCAGCCCAGCGAGGATTCGGGCTCCAGGAAGGGCACAGAGGACTCCCATTCGGACGGTGCTATCGACGAAGCGGAGGTGCTGCCGGATGTTACCCCGAGGACGGCAGATGAACTGTTGGACGCTTGAAGGTTTGGGGAGTGCTCGGGCCATGAACTGAGGGACATGGGCAGGGAGGACCGGGTACGTGAGGAGAAGGAGGCTGGGCCGGGCTTGGTGGGGCTCGGGGAGGGACCGGTGCCTGATGGGGTCCACGGCTGGAGATTATTGAGGGGTCCTGGGGGTGGGGGCGGGGGAGCCTGCAGGTAGTGGAACGCTGGGGGAGGATTGGCGGATTCTGGGCGTGGATGCTCTGGGGAGGACTGCCGTCAAACCCGTCAGGCGTAGAGCCACCACCTCAACCTCACGGACATAGTGAGACTCTGGTGGCTACCAGAGTGTTTGGTTTCTGTTTGGGGTAGTATTTGGATGGGTGACTGTGGTTTAGAACCTGTTCTGGGGAAGGGTGGGGAATCGGGGAGTTGGGGTGTTCTGGGGTTCCAGAGGGTTGTCAGTGTGCCTAGGAGGGGTGGGAAGGGATGGTTAGTTCGGCGATGGGATGGGGACCCCCCTGAATTGAGAATTGTGACTTGGAACGTGAGGGGGCTCACTTCTATGGTGAAGAGACATAAAGTTCACGCCTACTTAGTGCGGAGAGGGGTTCAGGTAGCCTTCCTTCAAGAGACCCACTTGGACAGAGAGGAGGGGAAGGCATTGCAGAGGCGCTGGCGGGGTCAATTGTACTATACCACCTTCTCGAGGTTTGCCCGGGGGGCTCTGATCTGGGTGAGAGCAGGTGTCCCTTTTCAACCCTTGATGACGTTGGTTGACCCAGAGGGCAGGTTTGTGGCAGTGCAGGGGCGGCTGGATGGGAGGGACTTGAGCATGTGCAGTGTATATGCCCCTAATATGGACCAGGCTGCGTTCTTCTCCAGGCTGTCGGGGCAGTTGGCGGCGTATCTGACGGGGCCGGTGGTGTTGGGGGGGGGATTTTAACTCGGTGACTGATGTGGAGCTGGATAGATCTCACCCACCCCTGGCGCAGTCGGTGGTGCGTCGGGTGGCCACTAGCCGACGAAGCTGGCAGACTACTTGGGGTCTGGTGGACACTTGGCGTACTCATCACCCGCTGGACAGGGATTACTCCTTCTATTCTGCCCCTAATGAGCTGTATGTTCGATTGGATGGTCTACTGTGCTCCCCGGACGTCCAATCGCTGATGCGGCATAGCGAATATCTAGCTAAAACTCTCTCGGACCATAACCCCTGTATGGGGGTGCTGCAGTGGTCCAGGCAGCGGCAAGTTATTCCCACGTGGCGTCTTAACCCCCTGTTTCTGGAGGACCCGGTCTTCCGGGCTGAGGTTAGTGACTGTATAAAACAATATTTTGAGCGGAACTCGGGTACGACGGTAAGCCGGGCGACGGAATGGGACGCGTTTAAGGCGGTCGTCCGGGGGGTTTGTATATCGTCCACAGCAGGAGTACGGAAGACTTTATTGAAGGAGGTTGATGGGGCGGAGGCCCTGCTACGGGCGGCTGAACGGGCGCATCAGGCGGGGAACGGCGAGTTGGCTGCTGTTGCCGAGGCTCGTGAGGGTGTGGCGGTGCAGGTGGAGAAGCTCCGCTGTTTTGACCATAAAAACTACTTAATGAGAGCGCACGCGGAACGGGATAAGGTGGGATCCCTTCTGGCGTGGTTGGCGAACCCGGCGGCCCGGGGGGAACCGATACTTTCCCTGGTTGAAGCGGGGGTCCCCGGTTTATTCCCAGGAGGGGATAAATCAGTGGTTTGCCAGATATTACGCTGGGCTGTACGATAGCACTATGGAGGGGGAGCCTGAAGGCCTAGCGGGCTTCTTACTGGAGGCCCGCCTTCCTCGACTGGACCCGGAGATTGGGAAAGATCTCGGTGGTGCCATATCGCTGGGCGAGATTCGTGCGGCGATTAGGCACATGGCCCGTCGGAAAACCCCGGGGGCAGATGGGTTGCCTGTCGAGTTCTTTGCGGCGTTTCCGGATCTGTTAGCGCCGCAGCTGCAGGTCCTCTATAGCGAGGCCTGGCGGCGTGGGTGCTGGCCCGCCTCAGCTCGAGAGGCGATTGTGATACCCTTATTAAAGCCCGGAGGGGAGGCCGACGCGCGCACGGCGTATCGGCCGCTCTCCATGTTGACGGTGGACTATAAAATATTGAGTAAGATACTGGCGTCGCGCCTTTTGAGTCATATGACCGCCTTAATCCACCCGGATCAGGCGGGCTTTATTCCTCGACGCAGCACGGCCACGTCTGTGCGACGGTTGTTGCGAGTGATGGAAATGGACCGGGAATTCTTCCCGGAGGCCTGCACACTGTCGGTCGACATAGAAAAGGCCTTTGATAGTGTGGAATGGCCCTATTTATACCAAGTGCTGCGGGAGTTCGGCTTGGGGGAGGACTTCGTACGCTGGACCACGTTGCTTTATAGCGATGCTACGGCCCGAGTGAAGACGGGGGCCACCATATCGGCCTCCTACCGTGTACGGAGGGGGACAAGGCAGGGGTGTTCCCTCTCCCCCCTGTTGTTTGCTCTGGCCATCGAACCGTTGGCGGCTCATGCCCGACGAGGGGGTGCTTATGTGGGAGTTTCCCTGCGGGAGGATACGCACTATATCTCCCTATATGCAGATGATCTGCTGATGTTCTTGGCGGATGCGGAGAGAGCGCTGGAAGGGGCGGTTGCCCTCTTGGAGGAGTTTGGTCGGCTGTCTGGGCTTAAGGTCAACTGGGGTAAGACGTGTTTGTTCCCGTTGTCGCAGGGGGGACGGTCCCCGCGGGAGTTGGGCCATATCCGATGGGAAAGCAGCTGTCTCCGTTATCTGGGGGTTAACATTTACCATACCCAGACTGATTTGCTGGAGGGGAATGTTGGTAGGGCACTTCGAGGCCTACGGGGTAGCATGGGGTTTTGGAGTACGCTCCCACTCTCGTGTGCTGGGAGGGTGGCGCTGCTGAAAATGGTGGCGCTGCCACGGCTTCTTTACTATTTTCGCACCCTTCCTATATGGATCCCGGCGTCGTTTTTCGCGAGGCTGCGGGTATTAGCCACAGGCTTCATTTGGGGCTCGGGCAGGCGTCGAGTGGCGCTGACCACCTTGCGGCGGCCAAGGGCGGAGGGAGGCTTGGCGGCACCGGATTTTGAGTGGTACTACTTGGCGGCCCAGCTCCAATGGCTCACGCAGGCGGTGGCCAGGGAGTACAGGGGCCCGGAAGGTCCTCAGGGCAGACTAATACCGCGCCATGTGCTGGCCTTTATAGTCCTCCACCAGAGATTAGACCTCGCCCAGCTCACATTGGAGGAACGTACCCTCCGGTTATGCTGGAACAGATGCCAGAGGAGGGCCGCCATAGTCCACCCCTATGCCCCGGAGATCCCCCTGGGGATGTGTACGGCATTCCCGCATGGGGGAGATTGGTCGGGGTTAGCGGTCTGGGAGGAACTGGGGGTACAGATGGTGGGGGACTTATTTAGAGAGGGAGTACTGCTACCTTTCCAGGACTTGCAGGACTCTTATGGGCTCCCGCGGGGAGACTTCCTGCTTCATGCGGCCCTGGTGGCGAGCCTCCAGAGGCATTGGAACATGGGACTCTCGGAACCGCCGACTGCCGCGGGTTGCCAATATGTAGTGATGGCGGCGGGGACGGCTAAGGCCATCACTTGCCTCTATCGCCGGCTGTCGACGGAGAGACCCCTCCCCCTGGGCGCTCTGAGGGAAAAGTGGGAAGCGGACCTTGGAAAAGAGATCCCTGAGTCCACGTGGTCCACGCTGGTGCGGAGGGCCTGGAAGGGAACGAGGAATGCCCGGTTCCAGTTAGTCCAGTTTTTTACGTTACACAGGGCATACCTGACGCCGGCCAAGATACTGCGATATTTCGGGGGAGCGCACTCTGTGTCCGCGGTGCGGGGTGGACGGTGCGGACTTTCGACACATGTTTTGGTCCTGTACGCAGTTGGGCGACTACTGGGAAGCAGTGGTGGATTGTTTGAACCAGGTAACTGATCGCTCCATTGCCCCGGATATGGGGACCTGTTTGTTGCTTTGGTTCCCCCACACTCGCCGCACGAAGGTTACTAGCAAATTTTATGATCTGGGGTTGATAATGGCCAAGAGGGAACTGACTCTGCACTGGAAATCCCGGGGGGACCTAACTTCCTGCGCTGGAGATCGGCGTTGGCGCGTTGGGCGGGGGCCGAGGGCACGCTCCGGATGCAACTGGCCCTCCGGAGAGATGACGAAAAGGCGCTGGCGACGGCCCGGGCATGGGAAGCGTTGGTGGTAGAACTTCAGGGGTTGATGTCCGAGGCTGGAGCTGAGGAGAGCGGGTCTGACGGGCAGGAGGTAGTGGGGAGCGGGGAGTAGAAGAGGCGAGACGGTGGGCTCTGACCGCCTACACTTTTGGCTGGGCTCGCTGGAAGGTTCTGTTGGTTTAGGGAGAGGCTGGTCTCCTATATTTTATTGACTAGGGAGGGGGGCACGTCTAAAGAGGGAACGGGGTAGGGGAAGGGGGCACACTGACAGGGGGTGGGGGAGGGGGGGTAGGGGACCGGGTGGGAAGGTTGAGCCGTCTTCAGGAGAGTCGGGGATGCTGGTACATGTGTGGTATTTCCTGGACGGGGGGGGATGGTGAGATGATTGTTGTCTTGTTGAGTTGGAAAACAATAAAAAATGTTTCAACCAAAAAAAAGGGGGGATTTTTTAATCAAGATAGCAACTCCCCGTGAGCCCGCCATGTATCCCGCATGTGCCAGTACTTTGTTGGCTCCTCTTGCAAGAAATCCACATTTTGTTCCCTTAAGGTGGGTCTCCTCAAGCAGGATGATATCGGGGGGGAAAACACCCGTTTAACATGTGCCGTCACCAACCCTCTTTTGATTTTATTCCCTAGGCCATTTACGTTCCATGTGAGAACCTTGTAGGGGCCATTTACCTGTCCGTCCTCGAGGGGTCTATGGTCAGTCAAGGAAGCCATGGAGTAGTGTGTCTTGAGTTTATCCCTGACGGAGGGTGGACGGTGAGCGTATATACCGGAGTGTCCCTGTGACCAGTGTGCCAACTAAACATAAAATAAAACCTTCCCAACCATAGAACTAGTGCAACCCCCTCAGCCTCCCCTCTCACCCCACCTCCCCCTCCCTCATGACTCATCCCCGGCAAAATGCTGAGGAGTAGACTTTAGGGCTGGTAGAGGTCTATCGCCCTCCCTCACCCAACAAGTTCCAACTTCTGCAGCAGTCCCAAAACCTTCGGAACAAAAACAGGAAGAGGTAAAGCTAGAGACAAAGAGAGAGAATCCAGAAGGACCACGAAGAACGCAGCCACTAGGTTACCTCTAGTCCTCCGTAGAAGTCAACACAGGAAGAGAGAGAGAAGAATAGAGAAAGGGGCAAGAAAAGGAGGAAAGAGAGAAAAGAAGAGGGAACGCGTGTCCAGCGTGCATGCTCCGGTATGATATGATAGTCCAGTCCACAGCCAACCTCGCAGGCCCATGTTCACTCTGGGATGCCCCTGCCTCTGTCAATGTTTCTTGTTCCATCTCCAGTATTTCAGCCGCCAGAGGGTGCATTGAGGGGCCCACCACCTCCTCCCCCCCCCCCCCCAGAGGAAGAGCGCCCGTCTACATTTTCACCTTCGGTATCTGTCTGGGGCCATCCAAGGGGGCGGAGCGCGCGAGCGCCCGCCGAGAGTCTAGTGATCCACCGCTGCGTCGCCTACGCCTGCCCGTGCCCTTCGGGGCATACGGGGTGGCCTCCAGAATGCAACCTTTTCGCAACTGCCGAGGTCTCAGCGATCTTTGTGAGTTCAAAGGCCGATTGCCAGCATCGCCTGAGGGTGCCACGCAGCGTGTGTGTGTGTCAGGTCGTCCCAGGGTGGGGCGCTCCTCCAGCCACTGCCAGGCCTCATCCGGCGTCTGGAAGAAGTGGGATTTACCCAAAAACAGCACTTTCAGTTTTGCAGGGAAGAGCAACATATATTGTATCTTGCGCTCTCTTAATTTGGCTTTAACGGAGTCAAAAGTACTTCTTTGTTTCTGTACTTCCCTACTGTAGTCCGGAAAAATCATTATGCACGTGTTTTCATGCTGTATTTCCCCTAGCTTCCTGGCTTCCCTAAGTATCATATCTCTGTCCAGGAAATTCAGGAAGCGTGCTATCACGGGCCGGGGCTGCGCCCCTACGTGGGGTCGGGCCGTCAGCGCCCTGTGAGCCCTTTCTATGACGAAGCAGGAGGAGAATTTGTCTGTCGGGAAGGTGCTCCGTAGCCAAGTGTGTAGGAATTCCGGCATGTTCGTCCCCTCAATTCCTTCTCTAAATCCTACGAAGTGGAGATTGTTGCATCTTGCCCTGTTTTCCGCATCGTCCACTCTCCACAGCAAGTCCTTATGAGAGGACTGGAGTTCCTTCACCTCTTTCTGTAGGACTTGTACTGAGTCCTCCTTCTCGCCCAGCCTCGTCTCCGTGACCCTGTCCGCCAGATTCCTGAGGTCTTGGCGTAGGAGCGCTAGCTCTGCTCCCACTGCGCCGATCTGGCCCTCCATTGCCCCCCTGGATGCCTGGATAGCCTGGAGGAGGGTGTCCGTATCTGAGCGGGCGCTCCCCCTGGGGAGGGGTGATGACCTTTGCGTACTGGTCTATCCTGCCCTGGCGAGGCGGCTTTGGTTCCCTGTCTTTTCCTATATTGAGGTGGCTTGGGCCTGGGTCAATTGCGTCGTTCCCCAGACCGGTGATTGCAGTCTGGCCAGGGGGATGGGGGGGGAGCACGCAGGACTGTCTCCGTCCTCAAAGTGTATGAGGCCCACCTCACAGGTCCGCAAGCAGGCGGCCTCCCAAGGATATAGCGTGAAAGGCAGTTCCTCGTGGCAGTCTCTCAGGGCTTGACTGAGTTCATCCAGCCCCAGATGGATCCGGGTCTCCCAGTTGCCCGGACACAGCCTCTCCCACCTCCAGTACTAGCCAGGGCCCTCAGTACTTCAGCTGCCCCCTCCGCTAGGCCCCCTCTGTAATCAAAGAAACCAGGGTCTCCGTCACTCTCCAGCCATCCCCTTAGTCTCCAGTGGTAGTAACAGCGCACAAATATTGAGCAGTAGACGGGGGGCAGCCCAGCGTGCCAGCCCACCACCAGGCCTCACCGCAGCACCTTGGGGGCCCGGTCTTCGGACGCAATCTCCCGCCAATTCTGGCCGGATCTTCCCGCCGATGGGTACTTTTGTGCCTGCATTCCACCCTGGCCATTTCAAGCCAGTTTGGCAGCTAGAGGAGGGTGAGGAAGACTGGGAGGGGTCTGAGGACCCTCTAAGTGCTCAGCTGGAATACGATCAGGACTGGAGTGAGGAAATGAGGGATGCCAGTGGCCTAGACACCTCACCAGACATTGGCATGTTGTCTCCTCCTACCGTAGCTACGGAGGAGGGAGCGTCTTATGCAGTGGTGTTGCATAGGGCGGCCGAGGCCCTACGCCTCGAGCTACCTGCTGTGGCAGTCAGGACTTACCTCCTGACAGAGGTGCTTCAACCGGCAGCGAGCTCTTCTGAGCCCCTGCTGCCGTTTAATAAAACCCTCACAGACATCCTTTTGGGCACCTGGTCCAGGCCCACCACAGGGGCTCCTGTGAAATAGGATGGTTGCCCGACGCCACCGCCCGGCTCCGGGCGACCTCACTTTCCTCTCCCTACTCCCCTCCCCGAGAGCTTGGTAGTCCAAGCCTCAGCGTCCCAAAGTGCATTCCATACCGCACCACTGGACAGGGAATCCAAGAAGCTGGACTAGTTTGGGAAAAAGTTGTTTTCTTCCTCCAGCTTAGGGCTGTGGTCAGTGAACACCGCACGCCTCTATTGGGCCGTTCTTTCCACTCCGTGTGGGATACGGTGGCGCAAGTGCTGCCTCAGTGTCCGGAGGAGGCCCGGGCCATGCTCTCCCGTGCTGTTTCCGAGGGGAGAGACGCCGCAAAGTTCGCCATCCGCTGTGGACTGGACACTGTTGACTCACTAGGTAGGACCATTTCAATGTCAGTGGTGCTTCGCCGTCATGCCTCGTTGAGGACGACTGGTTTTTCTGGGGATGTCCAGAACACCTTTATGGACATGCTCTTTGATGGCCATCGCCAGTTTGGCGACAAGGCGGACAGTGCGCTAGAGCGCTTCAGGGACTCTCGGGCTACGGCTAAGTCCTTGGGCCTCTCCTCCACGCTCCCTGCACAATCTGCCTTTCGCCCCTTTCGTGGCCACGGAAGGTGTGCCCCAACACGTTCCTTTCAGAGCCACAGTCCAGCGCAAGCTGTTCAACCTCAGCGCGGCCGGGGACGTGGGAATCACCAACGTGGTGCTGGGGGCCAGCGGGTGGGCCAGTCCACCACCTCCCCCTCTGCCGCAGCCTCCAAACCTTCCTAGTCAGACCTTTAAGGGCCATCAAACACCAGTGGGCAGCAGGATTCGCCATCACCTCCCCCACTAGTTCACCATCACGTCGGACAGGTGGGTTTTGCAGATAGTCCGAAGGTGCTTCTTCCTCCCCTTAGAGACTATCCCTCCAGCCATGCCACCCCAGTACCATCACATGTTGAGGGATCATCTGGTCCTTCTCCAAAAGGAAGTTATGGCTCTTTTGGCCAAAGATGCCATCGAGCACGTTCCTGCCCCAGAAGTAGGTTGTGGTTGCTATTCCTACTACTTTCTGGTGCCCAAGAAGGACAAGGGCCTGCGTCCTATCTTGGACCTCAGGGACGTCAACCGCTTCCTCCGGAAGAAGTTCAAAATCTTGACCCTGGCCCAGGTCTTGTCTGCCCTCGACAATGGAGACTGGATGGTAGCGTTCTACTTGCCGGACGCTTATTTTCATATCCCTGTCCTGCCGGCCCACAGGCGTTACCTGAGGTTCACGGTATGCCACAAGCACTTTCAGTGTACTGTGCTCCCATTGGACCTTACCAGCGCCCCTCGGGTGTTCACGAAAGTGATGGTGGTGGTTGCAGCTTATCTGCGCAGATCAGGGGTTCCAGTCTTCCCCTATCTCGACGACTGGTTGTTAAAGGCGGGCTCGCCCCAGCCAGTCGTCTCCCACCTCCAGACTACGGCCGACCACCTGCATTCGCTGGGGTTCTCCATCAACGTGCCGAAGTCACACCTGACCTCCTCTCAGAAGCTCCTCTTCATCGGAGCTGTTCTAGACACGACGCAGTTTCGGGTTTATCCTCCCGAACAGCGAGTCCGGGATATTCGGGCTAAGATTCTGATCTTTCAGCCTCTATCTCGGGTTTCGGTCAGGATGACCCTGAGGCTGCTGGGCCTCCTGCATCCTGCTGGTCGATCATGCCAGGTGGCATATGCGGGCTCTGCAGTGGGACCTGAAGTTCCAGTGGGTGCAGCATCAGGGGAATCTGTCCGATTGCGTCCAGATCTTGGAGGGCACTGCAAGACAATTGCAGTGGTGGCTCACGAACCAGGATTGGGTCAACGGCAGATGCCTCTACCTTCCCCAACCAGAACACACAGTGATGACAGACGCATCCCTTCTGGGATGTGGTGGCCACATGGGAGAGGCGGAGATAAGAGGCCTCTGGTCTCCGGCGGAGTCGGAGCTCCACATCAACCTTCTGGAGCTTGGGCGATCCGTCTTGCACTAAAAGCATTCCTTCCCTCTGTCCGGGGAAGAGTAGTGCCGGTGTTCATGGACAACACCACCGCCATGTGGTACTGCAACAAACAAGGCGGGGTGGGGTCGTGGACCCTATGTCAAGAGGCCCTCCGTCTCTGGACATGGCTGGAACATCAGGGGATATCCCTGGTGGTTCAACACCTGGCAGGTTCACTGAACGCCAGGGTGGACGAACTAGGATGCAGGTGCAAGATGGATCACGAATGGCGTCTTCACTCAGAGGTGGTGCAAGGTCTCTTTCAACAGTGGGGAGAGCCTTGGTTAGATCAATTTGCCACCGAAGAGAACGCGCAATGTCGGCAATTCTGCGCATTGTAATTTCCAATGCAGTACTCGCTAGGCAACGCTTTTCGCCACGAGCTGAGTTGCGGTCTTCTATACTCCTTTCCGCCTATACCACTTCTGCCCAGAGTGCTGAAGAAGATCAAGCGCGACCGGGCCCAAGTCATTCTTGTGGCTCCGGATTGGGCATGAAGAGTCTGGTATCCCGAGCTGCTCAGCAAGGCCATCGATCCCCCGATCCGACTTCCTCTTCAGGCGGATCTTCTGTCGCAGCAGCAGGGGACAGTCCTCCACCCCCTTGCGTGGAGATTGAGCGACGGCAGTTGACTTTATTTGACTTGCCTCTCGAAGTCTGTGATGTAATCTTGGCAGCCAGGCGTCCCTCCACTAAGACGGTATATGCCTGCAGATGGAATAGATTTGTGGCATGGTGCACAGCAAAGGCTGAGGATCCCCTTTCTGCCCCTCTTTCTGAGGTTCTCTTGTCTCTCCTGTCTTTGGCCAAGCGGAGCTGTGCTCTGGGCACTCTTAAGGGCTACCTCTTGGCCATTTCAGCCTTCCTCAGGCTTCCTGATCAGCCATCTCTTTTCAAGTCCCCTGTTGTAAATAGATTTCTCAAAAGCGTTACTCATCTTTTTCCTCCTGTTCCCTTCGTAATGCCTCAGTGGGACTTGAACTTGGTTCTTACTTTCCTGATGCGCGCTCCCTTTGAGCCGCTACATAACTGTCCTCTCAGACTCCTCACTCTGAAAACTGCTTTTCTGGTGGCCTTCACCTCTGCGCGCAGGGTGAGTGAGCTACAAGCTCTGTCTTCCAAGCTCCTTTTTCTGGCTGTTCAACCAGACAAGGTCACCCTCAGAATTCGACCTTCCTTTCTTCCAAAGGTGGTCACTCCTTTTCATATTGGCCAAACCGTCACTTTGCCCACCTTCTTTCCACCTCCGCATCCTTCAAAAGAGGAAGAGAGGCTCCACCGTCTGGATCCAAAACGTGCATTCTCCTTTTATTTGGATCGCACCAAACAATTCCAGGTGGACGACCAGCTCTTTGTTGGTTACGTGGGCGCTAAGAAAGGTCGGGCGGTGCACAAATGGACCATCTCCAGGTGGGTTGTTCTGTGCATCAAGGCCTGCTATTGTTTGGCAAAGAAGAAGCCTCCAGTGGGGCTGCCCGCCCATTCCACCAGGGCGACTGCAGCTACTTCTGCTTTGGGATGGGGAGTTCCCCTAAATGACATCTGTCAGGCAGCTACGTGGGCATCACTGCACACATTCACCAAGCACTACTGCCTGGACAGCCAAGTCCGGAGAGCTGGCTTTTTTGGCTGTTCTGTTCTCCAGGACTTTCTGGTGTGGACTTAGTTTGCAGACCCACCTCCGGGGTTGGTATTGTTGGGGTATCTATTCTAAGGTAAGGAATCTATAACTAACTGTTTATTTCCGATAAACAAGTTACTTACCTTCGGTAACTATATATCTGTAAGAAACATAGGTTAGTTATAGATTCCTTACCGCCCCACCCATCCTCCCCGTTCTGCGAACTAATTTCTAGGGTTAAGGTCATCCTTTCAGGACCCTGGTTTTGTGCACCAGTGGTCAGTGTCACGCAAGGCTCTGCGTTCCCGGCGCGGAAAGTCGTGTACAGAACTGACGTCAGCACGCAAGGGCGGCGTCTAAGTAACTTCTGCGACGTCATCCCGGCAACCACGACGCCGAATGCGGAGTTGACCGATGAAACATACCGACTTGCAGGGGTACTGCCGACGAAAAACTTTCTGGATCCAGTCTGATGCCTGGGGGTAATTCTAAGGTAAGGAATCTATAACTAATCTATGTTTCTTACAGATATATCGTTACCGAAGGTAAGTAACTTGTTCATTTAAAGCCTACGTTATTTGTGCTCTTGCATTACTATTACATACCAGGTAGCTGGTAATTAATCTATAAAGAAGCCCCTTCCTCTTTTTGTCAGTGTTTTTTTTTTTTTACAACTGTGTTGTTAGTTTATTTATGTTAACTACTAGTTTACTTTTCCAACACAGAGCACCTCAACTTAAACTTTAATGTGTAAATAAAACATTTCACAGTCCACCATCCAGAATAGGAATTCCTCTGACAACTTTGAATGTTTTGTTGCAAGATCTTATAGAACGCATAGCTACCTCGAGACGGGCTTCCCAGTGCTGAATGAATTCTCTGATCTACCCATGGTTTAACTGTGCTTTATTTCTCCATGAACTGAAGATGTGTGCATACCATGGTTAGTTATGGTATGAATAACCTCTGTAATCCGTATTTCTGAAAGAAACACATAGTGATAGATTCCTTACCTTAAAATTACCCCCAGGCATCAGACTGATCCGGAAAGTTTTCGGCAGCAGTACCCCTGCGCGTCGGTAGGTCGCGTCGTGCGGCTCCGCGTCAGTCGCTGGCGTTGTGGTCGTCGACATGACGTCGCTGGCGCTACTTAGACGCCGCCCATGCACGCTGACATCAGTTCTTTCTTTTTTCACGCCAACAAGCGCAGATCCGGGAAGAGCAGGAACCCCCAGTCATTTTTTGACTGACTTTTTGAGGCATTTTGTCTCCATTTTTAGGTCTCGGCTGGCGTTCGCAGCACGCATGCACTGCATCGCCATGCGAGGCTTTTGGAACCGATACGGCCTGCGAAGTTCACTTTCGGTTCCGGACGTAATTTTCGTTGGTGTACGTCATTTGACGTCACCAATTATGCTAAACGGGATGTACTGATTGTTCAGGAGGCTTTTTAGTCCCTCCTGGTTACCACCCTGTCCCCGTTTGGCCCCGCCCGCCGGGATTGGATCTTTTACGGGTGGATTTACACTCTTTCCTTTAAAGGACAGTAAACCCTTTTTTTTTTTATTTGCAGCTCCGTCCACACGCTTGTTCTCTCTGTCTGTCTCTTGCTTTCTCTTTATTTTGTCTAGTCCATCTTTCCTCCATTCTCTCTCCCTTTCCGCAGTGTGTAATTTAATTTTAATCTGTGTTTTTTTTAGCCGCAGCTACATGTATGCTAAGCATTGCGAGTCAAGCACGTACAGCCAGAGTAAATACGTAGAACACACGTCAACGCATGCAACTGCCCATCACACCCCGGTGCCCCGTCTCGGCTACTCTCTCCACGCAGATGTCGCCAGGCCCTCAAACCGCATGAAACAAGCGGGCACATTTTGTTTGAAAGATGACACTTCTGCCTCCTTTTGTGGCCGAGAACCAGGGTCAACTTCGCAGCCGCTGATTAATGAGGCTAGGGGTCATAGGTCGCGCAAAAGGCCGCTGACCCCAAAGCACCTAAGCGGGCTTGCCTGAAACCCCCGGCGCTGATGGAAATTCACTTTCAAGCTGCTTGCCTCTTACTCTGGCCCAGCCTCGGAGCCCATGTGGGCAAACACTTGACTGGTGAGTAATTCAGCCTCGGATTGGACTAAGCAGCTCTTTGGGAAGGAGAGAGGTATGGGGTAACCCAAGCCAGCCTGAAGACAAACCTAAGGGAGAACCAGGCTGAAAGAGGAACCTAGGAAGAGGGCTGCATAGGGCCTGCGGCCCAATTGGATGTGACAATTAGAGATGGATGAAAGGACTCTATGGCGCTAAGTAGCCCCCTTCTCATCACAGCCAGGGAGAACCGCCCTGTGCTGGCCAATGGGGGCGACGTTTGATCGCGGACTGCAGATATCTGCCGCGTATATGGTTTTTATAATGTACATAAATGCATGCAATATCATAAAGTCAGGGCTTTCAGTGGGCCGGGTCCTGCCGGTGCTCAGCACCGGCAGTTCTAAAAAGCAGGTGCTGCGACTGGTCCCGATCGGGCTCTCCGTATTTGCACTCATCATCGGGGTGGAAAATAAATCTTCATTTTGCAGCAGTGCCACCCTTCACTGCACTTCAAATAAACTTGCTGTAATATTTTCCTAGTATCGTAATTTAAGAAAATATTATATACAACAAAGCCATAGTTGTAGCTAATGTATATTAAACAACTAATAACCATTGACAAAGCCAATAGTCCAGTCTTGTTGTAGGTGTAATGTTACTCATTGCATTATATGTCAGGATGCAATGACAGAAACAGCAGAATACCAGTGGGGCGGCACACAATGGTAAACAGATTTTTAAGCTTGGGTGTTTTCAAGCTACGCCTTTAATTATATCGACCGCCCCCCACTTGAGAGCCCCCCCCCCCCCCTCCTAGTAGTTTCAGCCCACTTAAATCCCTGCTTAAAGTTACTTACTTCTCCATCATGTTCACATATTTGTTGGTCCTGGCAGCATGCTCGTCAACTTGTCTGATCGCGTCCTTCGTTTGGACCACACTCTCCTAAGTATCCTGGTCCTTGTAGTGTTCAACATTACCAGATGAATACTGTTAATATGAAGGGGAGCAGGGATGGTGCCACGCAGGCATCGTGAAATCCACTTTTCATTTTCATTAATGTTTGCTGTTCAATACGGTTTGTTTAACATGTCAAATATCTTGTGCACGCCTGACCCTTTCTGACAAACACCCGAGAAGAGCAGCTGAATCTTTTAGATGGGAAGGGTAATGCATGTGGTTCATTGGCAATTTTGGCTCAATAAGAGTCAGGAAACAAGTTCACACCCAGAGGGCTCAGGCACACCCGTTTTATTTGCCACTGCAGGCTCTAACAGTCCCAGCAAATTGGCATTTCTGTTCTATTTGGCAAACTTGCCAGCACCACTAAGCATTCTGGGACTTGTAGTGTTCATTGTTCTCAGTCTAGGGAGGAGTTTATGACGTCATATAGTCACTGGGACATATTCAAGTGCTTTGCAATCATCTTTCCAGCCCAGTGCAGCTCAGCAAGCACTGGAACGTGCTGCATATTTAATGCTTCTGGGGTAGGGGCAAGGTTGATTTGTATACAACTGGTTCTTGCTCGTAACAGCAGAGCGAGCTAAAAATGTAGGGTGCTGAAGCGATGCGGAAGTGCTGATACTGTGTCTACACACCTCAAAGCGGGATTAGATCTATCACGTGTTTTTCTCTTATAATGTTGTTTTAGGATCCGACCACTCAGGATTTAATTTGACTTTATCCACGCAAACAGTGGGAGGCAAGGTCCTTTAAAGGACAGTATGCACTGTTTTTTAGGTCTCGCCTGACCCAGCGCATGCGCTGGTCTGGGGAGACTTATTGAGAGGGCTCCAAAAAGTGCTACCAGGCCAGCCTAGAGCTACAGTGCATGTGCGCAGGCGCGCGCGCCACGCTTTACTGCGATTACTTTCGGTTTCGCGGCGGCACGCTTTGATGTTTGATCGTGATCACTTTCACTTTCGCGGCCGCTTTGCATAGCCAATAGGTCTCGCTTTTGGGACCTTATAAGTATTTAGTTATGCAACTGTTGCATGGCTAAACACTTATAAGGTCCCAAAGGCGAGACCTATTGGCTATGCCAATGCTTGTTTTATTTGCAGCGCCGTCCACACGCTTGTTCTCTCTGTCTGTCTCTTGCTTTCTCTTTATTTCGTCTAGTCCATCTTGCCTCCATTCTCTCTCCCTTTCCGCAGTGTGTAATTTAATTTTGCTGTCTCCATTCCCATTCTTATTTACTGCTCGACGACTATAATTTTTTTTCTTTCTTTCCGTATTTCTTTTTTTTCTGCTCTCTACCTGCCCCATACCTTTTGTCTCTCCTCCACTGCTCATTTCTTCTCCCTCTCCTCCTCTGCTCATTTCTTCTCCCTCTCTGAATATCTTTACCTCTCCCTGCCGATCCACTTCCCTCCTGCTCTCTCGCCCGCTATCTCTTATTTTGATCCCGTCTCTCCCTCCTCATGCCGTTCTCCGCCCTCCCTTCTTCTGCTGGTGCAGGGGGGTAGGGGTGGAGTTGTGGGGGGGCTCAAGGAGGGGGGTCGTGGATTCTTTGTTAAAAGGGGTGAAACATACTCAGAGTGGACTTGTCAGTCTTCAGGGAATCTTTCTTTTCAACCGCGGAACAGGCTTCAGAATAGGTAAGATTTTCAACATTACACTGCGAAAAGGAAAGCAGATTTCCAGAGAAAAAAATCGATTTCCAGATGGGTACAATCGTATGAGACTCAGCTGGGCAGCGTCACAAACCGATCCGCCTCGGGCTGCTCCTGGGCTTCCAGGTTTTTAAAATATAAAGTTCTTAATACTGTCAATCAGCCTTCTCCTAGAGATCAGAATTTTGTTAGCTCAGGAGAGTGAAAAATATAAAATGGAAACGAATCTGAGCATGTACGCCTGTTGTGGCAGGCACTGCAGTAAAGGACCGACCGCATACCAATGAACCATCATGGCCTGCCTCCGAGAGGAGCAGCCTGGCCCAAACCTCTGTCTTCATAGGGGGAACAAGAACCCTGGGCGTGTTTTTGCTTTCTTGGACCTCACCAATGAAGATAGCTTGAGTTCTCATAGCACAGCGAGCTACGGTGCTCACTTCCTGGCACATGGCCCAGACTGGCTCACTGAGAGGGAGAGAATGCTCTAATTATATTGAATCACTGGTAGCTTCCATCTGTGTGCCCATCCATATCAATATTCAACCATTTGAAAACCTATCCATCTATTCGTCTATCCATCCATCAATCCACTCATCCAGCCCTCCATCCACCCTTTCACTCACTCACTCATCCATCCCTCCATTCATCCTTTCACCTTATCCATCTGTACACTCATCCATCTTACTCATCATCCATTCACTCATCCATCCAGCCATCTACCCTTTCTCCCATCCAGCCATCCTTCCACTTACTCCTTCATCTACCCGGTCACTCATACTTCAACCCATTCACCCTTTCAGTCATCCATCCATGCTCCCTTTCTCTCTCCATCCCCCTTTTATTTAGCCATCCATCCTTCCATCCATCGACCCATCCATCTACTCATCCATTGACCAGATCACTCATCCATCCACCCTTTCACTCCTTCACTCATCTATCCACCCTTCTGTGCATCTACCCATGAGGAGGAAGACCAGGACACTTAGCACCGGGACCCTTTCTCACACACGAAAGATCTGCGGCAGATCATCGTTCAAAGAATGATCCTATTCTGCTGTGTTTTAGGTGTTTCGGTGACTATCGTACTGGGTACATTGTATGTGTGTTCTCTGCTTTTGTTCATCCTTTTCCACCTCACGACGTTTGCTTTGTTTTCGGTTAGTCTTACAATTGCATTCTCTTCGGCCTTGCAGTTTAAATTGCTGTCCATAAGAGTTTTAATCTTAACTTCTCCTCTGATAAAATGTTGAGATTCTGGGCAAATCACTTCACCTCCAAATGCCAGTGGCCATTATTTCATGCAGCCACTGAAATATAAGGCGCATAGAAGCTGCAAGATCATTTCAGAGGAGATGTAAATTGGACAAATCTGCAAATGCATCTTTCTGCTCCCGCGGCCCAGGTGCAAGTTAGTGAGAAGCATAAAAGATGCAAGGGCGGCACAATATGACCAAGAGCAAGCAGTGCGGCTGATTCCCAATGAGCCGGGAGTTCTTGGCAAGTCCCAAAGCCACCACAAGCATTGTAAATCAGAGGGAGCTCAGGGGGCTACTGTTCCGGGTAACGGGTCACACGTAAAATGGCCCAGTCTCCCTTCATGTGTTCTTACTGATGGCGACCTGCGTTGCTGGATGTCTCAAGGTGAGAGTATGTACACTTGAACAACTCACCCGTTTCCGGATTAACTGCCTCTACGCGCAAGCTATGTGGTACCATGAAGACCTTTAGATTTGTTACCCCCTACCACTGCTCTTGTTCAGGTGATGAATCTAAAGAAGACACCCCAATACTTAGGGCTTAAATCACATATGCCTCTTTCGGGAATATAAAAACAAGCATTGAAAATGCAATAGGTCTCGCCTTTGATTAAGTTAAAGCCATTTGCTTTGCTAATGGTATTGTATAGCAAAACAAATGGCTTTAACTTAATGAAAGGCGAGACCTATTGCATTTTTAAAGCTTTTTTCATCGAGTCTTCGACTCCTGGTGCAGTTAGGATGCCCGGTTTTAAGTCCTGCGAGGACTGTCACCGTATGATGTCGGTGACGGACCCGCACCAAGTGTGACTTTTCTGCCTGGGGCGCGACATCGACCCCAAGTCGTGCTCCGACTGCTGGGCCATGGCGCCGAAAACTTTGCAGGATCGGTCCCGAAAGTTGCTGGAAGCCCGGCAGTCGGCTCCGCACCGTTCGAGGTCCCGGTACCGTGGGAGGTCGAGAGACCATGCGCGGAGTCATCATCATCATCGATCATCTGGATCAAAGTCTTCGCACTCGGGGTCAGGTAAGACGAAGCACAAGAAGTGGAAGAAACGACATCGTTCTCCCGACTACCCCTTGCGCGACGCAGCTGAGGGTGTGGGTGGTGCCTCCCCTGCGGCTCCAGCAGAGCCTATGCAGTCGCCGCCAGCCTACCCTCCCTTCAAGGGTTCGTCGGCGACTCCGGCCCAAATACAGGAATTTCTGTCGGCCATGGCTCACCTCATTGGGCCGTCTGGTCCCGCTGGTGCGCCGCCAGGCCCCGCTGTCCCAACTGGGGCTCCTTGCCTTTTACCGCCGGTGGCTCCGGCATGGCAGTCGGCGCCGCAGGACCCCCCTCGATCCAGGCCTGGATCCGGGTTGACCAGGTTGACCTTACAATACCTCCACCGACGTCAACCCCACCGGCACCACTTCCGACGGCGCCCACTCCTCAGGATGACGCCGGCCCCAGTTTCAGCCCCGAAGTGGATGCGACGTCGGCCCGGTATCGGTCGATGCTGTTTTCAACGCCGCTCTGGGATGTCTATCCCCATGTCCCTGCTCCTTATTTTAGGCCTGTACACCAGCCTGAGGAGGAAGGGGAAGACTGGGAGGGGTCTGAGGACCGTCTCGCAGCTGATTGCGAGTCTGATCAGGACTGGGCAGAGGAGTTGGGGGAAGCCATTGGTCTGGATACCTCACCAGACCTTGGCATGCGGTCTCCTCCTACCGTGGCTACGGAGGAGGGTGCTAGTTATGCTGTGGTGTTGCGTAGGGTGGCCGAGGCCCTACACCTCATGCTCCCTACTGTGGCCGTCAGGACTAACCTCCTGACAGACGTGCTTCAGCCAACAGCTACTTCTGCGGAGCCGTTGCTTCCCTTCAATGAAGCACTTTCTTACGTTCTTTTGGGCACTTGGTCCAGGCCCACCACAGGGGCTCCTGTGGATAGGAACGTGGCCAGACGCCATCGCCCGGCTCCGGGTGACCCCATTTTCCTCTCCCAACATCCCACCCCTGAGAGCTTGGTTGTCCAAGCCTCTGCTTCCCCGACTGCCTTCCCTTCCGCACCTCCGGGTAGGGAATCCAAGAAACTGGATCCGTTTTGAAAGAAGAGTTTTTTCTTCTGCCAGTTCTGCGCTGCGGTCCGTGAACACCGCATGCCTCTTGGGATAAGGTGGCACAAGTGCTACCTCAGTATCCGGAGGAGGCCCGGACAGCTCTCTCCCAGGCTGTTGCAGAGGGGAGAAACTCAGCTAAATTCATGATTTGTTGTGGCCTAGACACCGCCGACTCACTGGGCAGATCCATTGCAACGACTGTGGCGGTTTGACGCCACGCCTGGTTGAGGACAACTGGATTCTCGGGGGATGTCCAAAACACACTTATGGACATGCCTTTTGATGGCGGTCGCCTCTTCGGTGACAAAGCAGACAGCGCGTTGGAGCGGTTTAAGGACTCAAGGGCTACGGCCAATTCCTTGGGACTCTCCGCAGTCCGCCCTCCTCCGCCTTCTGCTTTTCGCTCCTTTCGTGGCACCGGAAGGGGCGCCCCGCAGCTTTCGCAACAGAGCAACAAGCCTGCGCAGCAACCATCCCAGCGCGGACGTGGGTGCCGCCGTGGCGGACGAAGGGGTCAGCGGGCGGGTCAGTCCACCTCCACCCCGGCCACCACTGCCTCCAAACCTTCCTAGTCTGAGCTTTCATGTCCATCAGACGCCAGTGGGTGGCAGGATTCGCCATCACCTCCCCCACTGGCACACCATCACATCGGACAGGTGGGTTTTAGAAATAGTCCGAAGGGGCTACTCCCTCCCCTTCGAGACTACCCCTCCAGCCATGCCACCTTAATACCACCACATGTCAGGGGATCACTTGGTGCTTCTTCAGCAGGAAGTTGCGGCCCTCTTGGCCAAGGGGGCCATCGAGCACGTTCCGACGCCAGAAGTAGGTCGTGGTTGCTATTCCCACTGGTTTCTGGTGCCAAAGAAGGACAAGGCTCTGCGTCCTATCTTAGATCTCCTGAATGTCTATCCCTTCCTCCGCAAAGATAAGTTCAAGATGCTCACTTTGGCTCAGGTCTTGTCTGCTCTCGACTGGATGGTAGCGCTGGACTTGCAGGATGCTTACTACCACATCCCAAAGAAACGATGGATTTAGGCCCAGATCTCTGTACTGGGGTGAATGTATGACATTGTTCTGCATTCTGTCCATCAACTGTTGTTTTTACTTCTACATCCCAGTCCTGCAAGCCCACCGGTGTTATCTGCGGTTCACGGTAGGCCAAAAGCACTTTCAGTTCACTGTGCTCCCTTTTGGCCTTACCAGCGCCACTCGGGTGTTCACGAAAGTGATGGCGGTGGTCGCAGCTCATCTGCGCAGATCAGGGGTTTCAGTCTTCCCCTATCTCGACGACTGGTTGTTGAAGGCGGGCTCGCCCCAGGCAGTCGTCTCCCACCTCCAGACTACAGTCGACCTCCTGCATTTGCTGGAGTTCTCCATCAACGTGCCGAAGTCGCACCTGATATCCTCTCAGAAGCTTCTCTTCATCGGAGCGGTTCTGGACAAGGCGCAGTTTCGGGTCTCTCCTCCCGAACAGAGATTCCGGGATATTCGGGCTCTGATTCCGATCTTTCAGCCCTTGTCCCGGGTTTCGGTCAGGGTGACCATGAGGCTGCTGGGCCTCATGGCCTCCTGCATCCTGCTGATAAGTCATGCCAGATGGCATATGCGGGCTCTGCAGTGGGACCTGAAGTTCCAGTGGGCGCAGCATCAGGGGAACCTGTCCGATCATGTCCAGATCTGGGAGGGCACTGCACAACCGTATCAGTGGTGGCTCACGGACTGGCATTGGGTCGACGGCAGATCCCTCTCCAAACCCCAACTGGAGTTCACAGTAGTGACGGATGCGTCCCTCCTGGGATGGGGCAGCCACATGGGAGAGGTGGAGATCCGAGGCCTCGAGTCTCCGGCGGAGTCTAAGCTCCATATCAACCTTCTGGAGCTTCGGGCGATTCGACTTGCACTGAAGGCATTTCTTCCCTCTGTCAAGGGGAGAGTAGTGCAGGTGTTCACCGACAACACCACCGCAATGTGGTACTGCAACAAGCAAGGCGGGGAGGGGTCGTGCACCCTATGTCAGGAGGCTCTGCGCCTCTGGGCATGGATGGAACATCAGGGCATTTTCTTGGTGGTTCAACACCTGGCAGGTTCTCTGAATGCCAGGCCGGACGAACTCAGCCGCAGGTGCATGATGGATCACGAATGGCGTCTTCACTCGGACGTGGCGCAAGGTCTCTTTCAGCAGTGGGGATAGCCTTGGTTAGATCTATTCGCCACCGAAGAGAACGCGCAATGTCATCAGTTCTGCACGTTGGAATTTCCAAGGCGGCACTCGCTCGGTGACGCTTTTTGTCGCGAGTGGAGTTACGATCTGTTGTACGCCTTGCCGCCTATACCACTTCTACCCAGAGTGCTGAAGAAGATCAGGCACGAACGGGCCCAAGTCATTCGTGTGGCCCCGGACTGTGCTCGAAGAGTGTGGTATCCCGAGCTAGTCAGTATGAGCATCGATCCTCCGATCTGACTACCTCTTCGGGAGGATCTTCTGTCGCAGCAGCAGGGGACGGTCCTCCACCCGAACCTATCCAGCCTCCACCTCTGCGTGGAGATTGAGTGGCGGCAGTTGATTCCTTTCGACTTGCCTCCTGAAGTTTGTGATGTCATTCTTGCAGCCAGGCGTCCCTCCACTAAAGTGGTATATGCCTGCATGTGGAACACATTTGTGGCATGCACAGCATAGGATGTGGATCCCCTTTCTGCCCCTCTCTCTGAGGTCCTTTCGTTCCTTCTCTCTTTAGCCCGGCAGAGCTCTGCTCTGGGCACTATCAAAGGTTATCTTTCTGCCATTTCGGCCTTTCTCAGGCTCCAGATCAGCCTTCTCTTTTCAAGTCCCCTGTTGTAAATAGATTTCTCAAATGCATTACACACCTTTTCCCTCCTATTTGGTTTTTGATGCCACAGTGGGACTTGAATCTGGTTCTTACGTATCTCATGTGTGTGCCTTTCGAGCCCTTCATAACTGTCCTCTTCGTCTCTTGACCTTGAAGACTGCCTTCCTGGTTGCCATCACCTCCGCTAGGCGAGTGAGTGAGCTTCAGGCTCTTTCTTGTAAGCCTCTTTTTCTGTCGGTCCATCCGGACAAGGTTGTGCTCAGGCCCCGTCCTTCCTTTTTGCCAAAAGTTGTTATGGCCTTTCACATTGGGCAGACTATTACCTTGCCCACCTTCTTTCCACCTCCTTCCAGAGAGGAAGAGAGGCTCCACCGTCTGGACCCAAAACGTGCGCTTTCATTTTATTTCAACCGCACACAACAGTTCCGGGTGGATGACCAACTCCTTGTTGGCTACGTTGGCACCAAGAAAGGTCGGGTGGTGCATAAAAGGACTATTTCCCGCTGTCGTCTTATGTATCAAAGCCTGTTACTCTTTGGCTAAAAAAGAACCTCCGGTGGGGCTGCGTGCTCATTCCACTAGAGCAACTGCAGCCACTACTGCATTGGGACGTGGTGTCCCCCTGCAAGACATTTGTCAGGCAGCCACGTGGGCCTCGCTGCGCACATCTACTTAGCATTACTGCCTGGACAGCCAAGTCCGGAGAGACGGCTTCTTTGGCCGTTCTGTTCTCCGGGACTTTCTGGTGTGATCTTGACTCACAGAACCACCACCGGGGTTGGTATTGCTGGGGTATCTATTCTAAGGTAAGGAATCTATCACTATGTGTTTCTTTCAGATGTACAAGTTATTTACCTTCGGTAATGATATATCTGTAAGAAACATTAGTTAGTGATGGATTATTTACCGCCCCACCCATCCTCCCTTTTCTGTGAACTGATTTCTAGGGTTAAGGTTATCCCTTTCAGATGCCTAGTTTCAGTGCACCAGTGGTCAGTTTCTTGCATGGCTGTGCGTTCCTGGCGTGGAAAGTCATGTAGAGAACTGACGTTAGCGCGCGTGGGCGGCGTCTTAATAGCGCCCGCTATGTCATCTCGGTGACCACGATGCCAGCGATGGACGCGGAGCTGACACAAACTTTCCAGACCTAGTCTGACGCCTGGGGGTAATTCTAAGGTAAGGAATCTATCACTACTAATGTTTCTTACAGATATATCGTTACCGAAGGTAAGTAACTTATTCGCTATGTTCTCAAGGGACTTTTTCAAAAGGTAGGCTGGACAAGGGCTTGATGTTGAACAAATACTGGTTTGACATTGTCTCTCCAAACTGCCCCAAAGTCTGAGAAAACCTGCTGAGTCACCTTTTCCCTTAACCTGAGGAAAAAAAGACCTACCTGCAAGTGGAGTTAGTCTGCTAGGAGAAGTGAACTAATTCCAAGGAAAAGAGCACAAGACCTTCATTGTTTTAAGTACTGCCAAAGACATGAGCAGCCCCAGGAGCCTTGTGGCCACCCCAGCCGAATTATCCATTGGAAAGAAAGGAGCATCAGCTGGGTTTTGGACATTCTACATCTCCTTCAAAACGAAGAAGGGGGCATCTGCATTTTCGCAGGCCTGCCATATGCCCTTGTATACTTGTACCTACATATACTTAGCTCCAGAGGACAGAGTTGATCTATACACACTGACATGAGGCCATATTCTGCTTTCTGGATAAGCCTTTTCTGAATCCTGAACTGTTTAACCTTCAACCTAGCCCTTATGGCTCATGAATGTTGCAAGTTAAAGTTGCAGTGGCAAGTGGTGCAACAGGGATATGCTGCGGGTGCCCCGATACCCGTGTGTGGGCTCTGCCTCCCAAATGTTCTACTTCAACTGATAGATTATGTGATAGAGACCCCTTTATTAAAGACATTCTTGTGACACATAGTGAAAATTTGCCCTTAAGTTTAACTTTCGCCATCACTAGCGGGAGAGACCAGTTGGGTCCGTTACTACTACTTCCAGGACTTCTGGTATTGGGCTCTCTCTCCCTCAAGAGGACACCAGGGACTGGAGTCCGTGGTAGCCCAGGCAGTATCAAGAACACCGAAGATTTTGCTTGTTAGTGAAGATCTTGATGTTTAGGTATTGGGCAACTGGGCTTGGATATTTTACATTTGTAGGTGCCCTCACGTTTGATACGGGACTTGGATTATTTTCAGCATTAACATCTTGAGCCTCCTTGTGCTATCCCTGTAGCTACATCAATATCCATCTTCTTCAAGATACGAGAGCACTTCCAAAAATGTCCAGCGGTGACTAACAGTATGCTTCAGAGAAAAACTTTGGCAGCAAGTCTTTATGGTTACTGAAAATGTAGTGCTTAGCGCAATCAAGCTATGAAGTAGATTGGGTTTGTAATTTTAGTCTAAAATGTGTTTGAATCTTCTGATTTTCTTTTTTTATTCCAAATGTACAATTTATTTATTTTATATCTTTATGTATGTATTGTTTTACTAATTAAAGCGATGATTGGACATGAAAATTAATGTGTGCTGTCTGTTGTGTGACAATAGATCTGAGACTCTAAGGCCATCCACCGCTTGGAATAAGTTATGATGCTCCTCCATGTATACCTGAGAGAGTCAACTTCCTAAGGGTATTTATCTTAGCTCTCTGGTCTGTAGTGCACTGGTATTGCTACCATGTACACTAAAGGTAAAAGGAACCCACGTGGTAATGCCCAGTAACCCTTGACTGCCCCTTGTCCTTGAGAGAAAGCCTTACATTCCCTTTGAAAGTTTGCAACTTTTTGGTCAACTATATGTTAGCTAAGTTTAAGTAGTTGACACAACTTTTGCAGTCTTTGGGCATGTCTGTGACACCTAAGCCATTTTAAATGGCTCTGGGAAGAATCAAATGAGTAATCATGTCTGTCATATAATGGTTGAACAAGAGTATGCTGTTCAACGGTTCAACAGAAAGGAAAGGGAGTATTGTTCCTCTGCTGAAAAAATGAAGCCAATAAACTAAGGAAGAGGGATCATCTTATGAGGTAGATGCAGTGTCTTTGATGTGAACAGTAGATTAAAAAAAACATTTTCTTAGCTCTCCCAGAAAATTACAAAAAGGCTGCAATGACTGGGATGCAAGGCAAGACCTGCAGGAATTCCCTTGTCCATTTTAAAATAAGGCATCCCCTCGCACCTGATGATATGCAGGGTTTCTTAAGACTCAAATGAGGTAGTTCAGCAGCCCTTGCTCTCAAAGACAGCCATTTTGCTGTTTATCTGTTGATGCCATCCATCTACCTATGTTTGAAGGAGTAAACAATGTCTCTTATAGTAAGTAGCTTTCGACTTCTGATTTTTGGCCTGAAATTCTGGGTTCATGCCCAAAACTAGTTAAACCTTTAGGGAATATGGAAATCTGAATATATATATGAAGTTTTGTTTGTACATATTCATACCTTTCCAAGTCATATCACTTCCAGCACTAGTACTGCCATTGCTTTCTGTAACATGCACTACTGTACAACACTGTACACTTCGAACATAGTTGTCAGGGCGATAATTTAAATACATTGGTATGTGACTTTGACCGCCAATCAGCGATGGGTAAACTGGACCCAGTCCAGAGAGATCTTCCTCCCACCTTTAAAGGGCATGGTAGTGTAGGAAAGTGGGTTTCTGTTGCAGTAACCCCCCCACTTTTTGCCAGACTACTGATGCACTTTTTCTTGGTGTGCCCTGGGTCCCTGCCAATGAGGTTCCCCGGGCCTGTGTTCTTTCCCCAAAACTAACCCAATTGGCATCTCTGGCCACAGGTCAGCCCCTGGTAAATGGTACCACAGGTACTCAGGGCACTGTGACCAGGGAATACCTCTAAGGGCTGCAGCACTTATTGTGCCACCCTTAGAGGCCCTGTACCTTTACACACGCACACGCACACACACACACACACACACACCCTGCCTTTGCAGGCTGCATGTTTTGGTGCAGTACAAAGTAAAGAGTCGACTTGGCACCCATCCCTGTGTGCCATGCCTACAACCCACTGCCCTGGCATAGATCAGTCACCCCTCTAGCTGGGTTCCCTATGCCAGTGGTGAGGGTACAGGTGCATGAGCCCTGTACACCTACAGTGTCTAAGCCCATTCTTAGGCATTGTAAGTGCAGTGCTGCCATTAAGAGTATATGGTGCTGGGAGCTTGTCTTTACGAACTCCACAGCACCATAATGGCTACACTGAAAACTGAGAAGTTTGGTATCAAACTTCTCAGCCCATTAAACCCCCACTGATGCCAGTGTGGGATTTAATGAACAATGCACACATGGGCATCTCAGAGATGCCCCCAGAAAAACGACCAGCCTCTGGTGGGTTCCCTGACTGGTACACACCAGCCTGCCACCACAAGACATGTTTCTGGACCCCTAGGGTGGGAGCCTATGCTCCCTGAGCCCAGAAACAAAGCCTTTCCTGGGCGGAGGTGTTCACACCTCCCCCAGTCCAGGAAGAGCCATCTGTGGCAGGGGGGCTTCAAAGGCCTGGCAGCCTTTGTAATGCGACCCCCAGCCTCTCCTGCTAACAGGGGCAGACCCCCTTCCTGTTTCCCCTTCCTTTCGGCGGGAAGACGGGCGGGAAAAACTAGCCAGCCCATGAGGTGTGCCCACCTCTGCCAACTCCACCCCTCAGGTGGGGGAGGCGAGGTGAAGCCCACTCTCCAGTGCTCGCCATCTTGCAGATGGCAGGCACTCCCCAATCAGGACTAGGGATTGTGCTCACTCCCCCACATGGGGTGAGCACACCAAGGGTGTAGTCACCCTAAGGTCAGTAGCCCATTGGCTACTGACCTCAAGACCTCTAAAACGTCCCCTAAATACAGTATTTAGGGGGCAGCCTTGAACCAAGAAGGAAGATCCAGACCTACCTACAAGAAGAAAAGAAGAAGAACGAAGAGTCGTGCAGAGCTAACAAGAGGACGACAACCACTGACTTGGCCCCAGCCCTACAGGCCTGTCTCCCCCTCGAACCTGCTCCTGTGAAATTCCAGCGTGTCCAGCAGCCAGCAACCTCACAAACCCCAGAGGACCTGCCTGCCTTCACTTTCCAGACTGTTTCTCCCGTGAACACCGGACGTGTTTAAACTGCATCTTCTGGTGCTAGCCAGAGACCGCGAATCCAGGAGACCGCGAATCCAGCCCATTCTGCACCCGCCGAACCTGGCCCAAGCTCGAGTGGAAAAACACCACGAGGAGGTCCCCCTGGTGATCCTGACCCGAGATCCGGCGACCCCTGACCAGACGACGCCTGCAGCTTCAATCCAGAGGACCCCCCTACCGCGACCAGAGCGGGTAAGAAAATCCAACGTCAAAAGGCACCCCTGCACCCGACGCCCCACGGCCTTGTGTGCCCAAACCAACGGTGCCTAACCAACCAATGGCATCCCAACTTACCCCCTCGAAGTGGTGGTCGCACCTGGAAGATCCTCATCCCCGAGCCTGCAGTGTATCTTTGTCCCGGAGGTTCTCCATTGAAAATAACAGGGCACCCGACCTCAAAACAGCACCCTGCACCCAGCCGCCCTAGTGCCGCTGAGGGTGCACCTTTGGTGCTACTTTGGTCCCCAACTTGCCCTGAGCTTAACCCTAGGAGCTTTGCTACCCCAACCCAGTGGCCGGCTTACCAGCAGCCACCAACCGGAGGCCCCCCATCCCCCATTGGATAACATTGGGCCTCAACACTCTGCATCCGGCCGCACTAGTGTCGATGAGGGTGCAACAACAGTGCATCACTGACCCTGGGAGACCCCCGAGTCTAACCCCAGAACCTTAACTCCCACAGTCGATTACTTAGAACATAAAATGTTAATAAAACAATTTTATTTTAGTTTTGTTTTTCATTGACAGCCGATGCTGCCGAGTCTAGGGCGGGGCTATTCACTATGGACAGACAGCAGCACTGTAAGTGCTTATGTTGGTTTGGTCAGCCGTCTTAGGAGGGCCAAATTTACATGCACACTTAGATTTCTCCAACCCAGCTGGATTGTACAGCTGGGTGGAGAAAAAGCACAGACTCCCAGTCTGTAAGTGAGCGCCTAACCAGGCCACTCAGACCAATCCCGTCGCTGCTGTCATGCTGGGTAATTGTTAGGTCTCACCTGGGCAGCGCTTGCGCTGTCTCTTCGAGACTTGCTGTTTTCAGGATATGGCTTAAAGCTCCGCCCATCTTTTTAATTGGCTCCTGTCCTTTGTAAATGGTGGCTTTTTATTGGTCAATAGTCTTAGTAGTCCCTCCTTAGTACCGCCTTGTCTCTTCTTGTAAACTTTCATGACAACACCCCCTGTTACATGTGTTTTTACTCCCAAGGTTTTAATTACAGCTTCAAGGCTCTATTTTCTTAAAAGGCTTCAGGCAAGACACACACTTGGTCCTAAGCTAGGCTGGCAGTCGTTACTTCACTCACTAGAACATCTCACATTTATATGAGACCGTCTATAAATTTCACTTCATCAGCCCCACACTGTACAACCTAAAGCCGAAAATAATGTAATAATTCTTTTGTCACATTTCAAAGCTACTAATTGTGTATATGGACATAGCTATTTGAATGTACTCATAGTACTGTTTTGTATGCAATGCACTATGGATAGGGTGGATTTACCATATCTTCTGCAGGGTGCAGTACCATATGTGACCAAAAGAGGTCCACAGTGCTAGTGCCTTGCTCACTAGGGACCTCTACGAGCAGTTTGCAGTACTGCACCTAGAGATGCAGTGCTGGTGCCTTGCTCACTAGGGACCTCTAGGAGAAGTTGCAGTACTTCACCGAGACATACAATGCTGGTGCCTTGCTCAGTAGGGACCTCTAGGATCAGCTTGTGGTACTGCACTGAGGCATACAATACTGGTTCCTGGCTCACTACGCAAGCATTTGCAATGCACTAGCTCTCGCAAGACTGAAAGTATGAGCTATTGGAATTGCATTATTATTTGCTTCGCCAATAACTCAAACTATCAGTAATCTAAGACCTATTGCAAATGCTTGTTTTTCGTATGATTATTTTTCTGCAGTTGGTGTAGATCTTTCTGCAGCAGATGCGGTAACCCATTCTTATCACTATGTCATCCTCGTCAAATATCAATGTGTTCGTTACCAACTAGAGTGTGCTACACATAAAAAAAAATACTGCAAACTTGACAACCCGGCAACAGCAGCTACTTTGCGTCTACCAATAGCTAGCTGTGCTGGGAGAGTACTTTTTTGTTTGCTTGCCCCAGTTGTGGCATCTTGCCTCAATGGTTGTCTCTCTCCTGCCCCATCCCGTGTCATTTTCCCCACCAGCACCACGCCTCACCCTCCCCTGTGTTGCATTTGTTTTTTAGATATAGCACACAATTAGTTAGACAATTTTAGAGAGCTTATTTTTCAAATCAGTTTACAAGCACACAAACTTAAAAAATAGTCCAGCGCACCTACCACTGTTACACGAAATGTGACCGTTGCTATGTCTACTTTGTGATGTTTGTAAACTCGCAAACTGTTTGATGCATGGCTAAACACTTACAAGGTCCCAAAGGCGAGGCCTATTGGCTGTTCCAATGCTTTTTTCATATTGACCTGACTAAAAGGGATTAATTAGGTCGTACACCCGGCATATTTGAGGGATATATCGGTTAACAAGAAAGGCAAGACAGTCCAAAAGAGCTTTTCGTCCTGCTGGATCATAAGGATGTATCTGTTAAGAGACACGTTAGTGATAGATTCCTTACCTTTGAATATCCCCAGGCGTCAGACTGGATCCTGAAAGTTTCGCTTAGCAGTACCCCTGCGCGTCAGTAGGTGGCGTTGTGCGGCTCCACGTCCGTCACTGGCATCGTAAGCGTCGAGATGACGCCACGGAGAGTACTTAGGGGCCACCCATGCGCGCTGACGTCAGTTTTCTTTTTCCGCGCCAGCAAGAGCAGATCCGGATTGAGCACGTACCTTAGTCTCTTTTGACCACTATTTTGGGACTTTTTGTCTCCTCTCTTTCTCCTGGTGCAAGTAGGGATGCCCGGCTTTAAGTCCTGTGGGGCCTGCCGCCGGAATAGGTCAGTGGCGGACCCCCACAATGTTTGTCTCTTCCTGGAGACTGCCCACGACTCCCGGGACTGCCGGGCTTGTTGAGCCATGGCCCCCAAGGCTTTGCGGGAGCAGTGTAGGAAGTTGCTGGAGGTCCGGCATTCGTCATACCGCCGCTCCGGGTCCAGGGCCCGTTCCCGGGACCGGAGCCGTCGCTCCTACGGCTCCAAGTCTTTGCCTTCGGATTCTGGTAAGCGATGTCATAAAAAGAAGTCGAAGAAGGGTGTTTGCTCTCCGACGTCCCCCCCCCCTGTCACTCCCCAGAGGCGGATGAGGGGGACAGGGGCTTCGCCCCGATGGCTCCCCTGGAGCCTGGGAGTCCCGCAGCATACCCGCCATACCCGGGTCCGTCGGCGACTCCCGAACACGTCCAAGAGTTCATTGCTACCATGGACCGCCTTTTTAGGTCTTGGGCTCCCGCCGACGCGCCTTCGGGCTCCGCGGTCCCGTGTCCAGATCCTGTTGGGCCGGCGGCTCCACCACCAGCGCATCCCCAGTTCCACAGGATCCTGCGCCAGCGGCTCCGGCGCCACGGGGTGCGGCGTTGCCGGCCCCGACGCCACACTGGGTGCCGTTTATTCTTCCTTTGTCCCGATTCCAGGACCATTTTGTTCCGGCCTGGGATCCGCATTGGGAGCTGGCGCCGGTCCGACCCCAGCCGGCGCCGCGCCGTTCGTCCCTTCTCTGGCTTTGCCTCCACGACCAGCCCCCTTTACGCCAGAGGCGGACGAAGACTGGGAAGGGTCGGAGGACCCCCTTGCCCGGCAATGTGATTCCGAGCAGGACTGGGTGGACGACTTGGAGGAGGCAGGCGACCTCGATGTCTCCTCTGACCCGGGATTCGCCTCCCCCCCCACCTACGATGGAGGAATGTGCCTCCTACACGATGGTCCTCCGTCGGGTGGCTGAGGCCCTCAATCTTGACCTCCTCACAGTGGCCCTCAAGACCAACCTCCTCACTGAGGTGCTCCAGATGGCGTCTACTTCGTCGGAGCCGTTGCTTCCCTTCAATGACTCCCTTTACCGACGTCCTCTTGGGCACTTGGTCGACCCCACTTTTTTGACTACTCACCCTACGCCTGAGAGCCTGGTCATTCAGGCCTCGACGTCACAGAGTGCTTTTACTACGGCCCCGCCGGATAAGGACTCTAAACGGATGTACCAATGTGGGAAGCGGTTGTTCTCTTCGGACAGCTTAGGGCTGCGGTCGGTGAACACGGCCTGCTTGTTGGGCCGCTACTCCAACACGGTGTGGGATGCCGTTGCTCAGGTGTTGCCTCAGTGTTCTGAGGAGGTGCAGGCTGTCCTTTCTCAGACAAGTGCTGAGGATAAAGATGCGGCTAAGTTAGCCAATCGGTATGGGTTGGACACCGCCGACTCATTATGCAGGGCAATTTCTACAACTGTGGCGTTGCGACGTCACGCCTGGTTGCGTTTGACTGGGTTTTCGCCTGATGTTCAAAGCTCGCTCATGGACATGCACTATGATGGCACCCGCCTGTTTGGCGACAAGGCTGATAGTGCCCTGGAGCGCTTTAAGGATTCGCGGGCTACGGCCAAGTCCTTGGGTCTTTCTACTAAAAGTTCGGCCTCTCCTGGTTTTCGTTCCTTTCGTGGCCAAGGTAGAGGCAGTCAGGCGCGCCCGTCCCCTAAGCCTGGGCAGAACCAGCCCCGGCGCGGCCGGTGTCGCGGTTTTCGCAGGGGCGGGTCGGGGAACCAGCGCGCCGGTCTGTCCACTTCCCCCCCTGCTGCTTCCACCCCCAAACCTTCCTAATCTCAGCTTCGGGGAGCACCCCACGCCGGTGGGTGGCAGGATCCGCCACCATCTCCCTTACTGGTGCGCAATTACCACAGACAGATGGGTGCTGCAGATAATCTGCCACGGTTACTCGCTTCCCTTTCAGTCCTCCCCTCCTGCCATGCCACCTCGGTGCCACCGCATGTTGGGGGATCACTTGGTTCTTCTCCGACAGGAAGTCACGGCCCTCTTGGCCAAGGGGGCCATCGAGTGCGTTCCTGGGCCGGAAGTAGGGAGTGGTTGTTATTCCCACTACTTTCTGGTCCCCAAGAAGGACAAAGGGGGTCTGCGTCCTATCTTGGACCTCCGGGACGTCAGTCGCTCGGTCTTCCCCTACCTCGACGACTGGTTGTTGAAGGCGGGCTCGCCCCAGGGAGTCGTCCACCACCTTCAGACTAAGGCCAACCTCTTGCATTTGCTGGGGTTCTCCATCAACATGCCGAAGTCGCACCTGAGTCCCTCTCAGAAGCTCCCCTTCATCGGAGCGGTTCTAGATTCAACGCTGTTTCGGGTTTATCCTCCCGAGCAGCGAGTCTGGGATATTTAGGCTATGATTCCGATCTTTCAGCCTCTGTCCCTGGTTTCAGTCAGGGTGACCCTCCGGCTCCTGGGTCTGATGGCCTCCTGCATCCTGCTAGTGCCACATGCCAGATGGCATATGCGTGCTCTGCAGTGGGACCTGAAGTTCCAGTGGGCTTAGCATCAGGGCAACCTGTCCGATCATGTCCAGATCTCGGAGGGCACTGCACGACAATTGCAGTGGTGGCTCACGAATCACGATTGGGTCAATGGCAGATCCTTCTCCCTTCCCCAACCGGAGCACACAGTGGTGACGGATGCGTCCCTCCTGGGATGGGGAGGCCACTTGGGAGAGGCGGAGATCAGAGGACTCTGGTCTCCGGCAGAGTCCCAGCTCCATATCAATCTGTTGGAGCTTCGGGCGATCCGACTGGCACTGAAGGCATTCCTTCCCTGTCCGGGGAAGTGTGATGCAGGTGTTCACGGACAACACCACTGCCATGTGGTATTGCAACAAACAGGGCGGGTGGGGTCCTGGACCCTATGTGAGGAGGCTCTGCGCCTCTGGACATGGCTGGAACATCAAGGCATTACCTTGGTACTGGCAGGTTCTCTGAACGCCAGGGCGGACGAAGTCAGCCGCCAGTGCTTGATGGATCACGAATGGCGTCTGCACTCGAACGTGGTGAAGGTCTTTTTCTGCAGTGGGGAGAGCCTTGGTTAGATCTATTCGCCCACCGAAGAGAACGCGCAATGTCATCAGTTCTGCGCGTTGGAATTTCCAAGGCAGCGCTCGCTCGGCGACGCTTTTCGTCGCGAGTGGAGTTGCGGTCTGTTGTAAGCCTTTCCGCCTATACCACTTCTGCCCAGAGTGCTGAAGAAGATTCGGCGCGACTGGGCCCAAGTCATCCTTGTGGCTCCGGATTGAGCACGAAGATACTGGTATTCCAAGCTACCCAGCATGGCGATCGATCCCCCGATCCGTCTGCCTCGTCGGGAGGATCTTCTGTCGCAGCAGCAGGGGACGGTCCTCCACCCGAACCTGTCCAGCCTCCACCTCCATGCGTGGAGATTGAGCGGCAACAGTTGACAGCTTTCGATCTTCATCCCGAATTCTGTGATGTCATCTTGGCAGCCAGGCGTCCCTCCACTAAAACGGTATACGCCTGTCGGTGGAACACATTTGTGGCATGGTGCACAGCGAAGGCTGTGGATCCCCTTTCTGCCCCTCTTTCGCAAGTTCTTCTGTTCCTGCTTTCCTTGGCCCGGTAGGGCTCTGCTCTGGGCACTCTTAAAGGTTATGTGTCTGCCATCTCCGTCTTTCTCCGGCTTCCTGATCAGCCTTCTCTTTTTAAGTCTCCGGTTGTTAACCGTTTCCTTAAAGGAATTACGCACACGTTTCCTCCCGTGCCATTCATTATGCCTCAATGGGACTTGAATCTCGTGTTGACCTATCTGATGTGCACTCCTTCTGAGCCCCTTCATACCTGTCCTTTGTGTCTTCTCACTCTCAAGACGGCTTTCCTGGTAGCTATCACCTCTGCCAGGAGAGTGAGTGAGCTCCAGGCTCTTTCTTCCAAACCTCCTTTCCTTTCTGTTCATCCGGACAAGGTGGTTTTAAGGACCCGTCCTTCTTTTTTTGCCAAAGGTTGTCACGCCCTTCCACATCGGGCAGACCATCACTTTGCCCACCTTCAATCCGCCTTCTGCATCCTTCAAGGAAGGAGGAGAGGCTCCATTGTCTGGATCCAAAACGTGCGCTTGTATTCTATCTGCAGTGTACGCAGCAGTTCCGGGTGGATGACCAGCTCTTTGTTGGCTACGTGGGTGCCAAAAAGAGTCAGGCCATGCACAAACAAACCATCTCGAGGTGGGTCGTTCTGTGCATCAAAGCATGTTACTCCTTGGCTAAGAAGGAGCCTCCTGTGGGGCTGCGTGCCCATTCTACCAAGGCAACTAAAGCCACTACTCCTTGGGACGCGGCGTTCCCTTGCAGGACATTTGTCAGGCAGCTACGTGGGCCTCGCTGCACACGTTTACCAAGCATTACTGCCTTGACGGTCAAGTCCTGAGAGACGGCTTCTTTGGCCGTTCTGTTCTCCGTGACTTTCTGGTGTAATTTGTTAACAGACCCACCACCGGGGTTGGTATTGCTGGGGTATCTATTCTAAGGTAAGGAATCTATCACTAACGTGTCTCTTTCAGATGCACAAGTTACTACTTGTGTAACGATATATCTGTAAGAGACATTAGTTAGTGATAGATTCCTTACCGTCCCACCCATCCTCCCCGTTCTGCGAACTGGTTACTAGGGTTAAGGTCATCCCTCTTAGGGCCCTAGTTTTCTGCACCAATGGTCAGAATCTTGCATGGCTCTGCGTTCCTGGCACGGAAAGTCGTGTACAGAACTGACGTCAGCGCGCATGGGTGTCGCCTAAGTACTCTCCGTGGCGTCATCTCGGCGCTTACGACGCCAGTGACGGACGTGTAGCCGCACAACGCCACCTACTGACGTGCAGGGGTACTGCTAAGCGAAACTTTCCGGATCCAGTCTGACGCCTGGGAATATTCTAAGGTAAGGAATCTATCACTAACTAATGTCTCTTACAGATATATCGTTACACAAGTAGTAACTTGTGCATTAAGCGCTCACCAAAATGCCCTTCATTCAGTTTGTCAGCCATGTCCCTCTGAGGCCCACACCTTCCTGTTTTGTCCGCCTGCGTAGGTCAGCTGGACTGTGACCTGGGTGTTCGTCCTACTGGGGCTGAAAAGATGCAGACCGCTGTGCATCATTTCCTTGATCCCCTCAACCACAGCCTCTCCATGTGCCTTGGAACATACGGGCTCAGCCTTTTGTGTTTCAAAAAGAGATTTTATATGAGTCACTTTGTAAAGCTGTTTGTGTCGATGTTTAACATTAGAATATTATTATTAGAGCTGATTAATGATGAGAAATACAAGCTGGATTAATTGTAGGTTGCCGATATTTCTTCCAATTAAATGCCCGAGCTCATGGTTTTACACTGACTGTTGCATGTTTCCTCGAATAATGCGCTTTTATTCGTTTTTAAAAATAATTTTAACATTTCATATTTTTAACCATTTAAATTTTGAACCTGTGATTTTATAATTTGTTTGCTAAATCCAATAAAACTGAACTGAATAATGGAAAGCTGCATCCAGGGTCCCTGTAACACCGTTCCTTTGTTTCCCTAGGTCTGTTGAGGCTCATATGGTTTAATATCTTTACAGCTTACTTCTGCATGCTGGGATGAAGAGAAGGCTTTTAAGCATAGCTACCATATCGCCTCATTAAAAATGAAGGTTCATAATAGCGCTTATGCTTTTATGGTTTGGTGGCTTAGTGGACTAATGCGTCCACTGTGGGGGCCTTTGTTCAACCTCGTGGCCACAGGTTCAAATCCCGGCAGGTCCACTTAGACTTTCATCCTTCTGAAGTCGCTAAAATGAGTACCATTGAGTTGGGTAACAATAAACATCTGTTATTCATCGCCAAGATACCCTTAGGTGAACGTGCGCTTTACAAATTCAGGTTGTTAGGTTAATCTTTCCGAAGGGAGACGCTAATAAAGAGGGAAATAGTCTACTTCAATGCAATTTAAAATTATGTGTGGAAATCCACCACTATTAATTGCATTTTTAGTTTCCCTTTAGTGCAGAGTTGGCATAATTAAGATTCTTTAATAAAATGGCTCCTTTCTCCCATGTTGCAACTGGACGTGGGATGTATAACTTTTTTTTTATTTTTATATTCATTCAACATTGACGTTGTTTAGAGACACACAATCGTATTAGGTACTGTTAAAAATAGTTGACCATTTACATTTTGATTGTTTTTCTTCTTTTAAACAGTCCTTGTGATCGTCCACGTGTGGTGGAGTCTATGCGGGGTATCGAAGTGGTGGACATTGCTGCTGGAGGAGCGCACAGTGCTTGCATCACTTCAGCCGGCGAGCTTTATACGTGGGGAAAAGGTCGATATGGACGCCTGGGGCATGGAGACAGTGAAGATCAACTAAAACCCAAATTGGTGAGCTTGCTTAAACATTAATTTGGAGATTTTGAAGACAAAGGTGAAACATTGAAATACTTCGGGCCACATGTATCTATCAATATTGCATTAGCAAACTGTGCGAATCACTAAATTCGGCCGTTTGCGAATGCAAAATACCCTTTCAAGATGTATGAAAGGCTTTGGCAGTGCATTTTGGGTAATCGCAATTGTTTGCGATTATCTAAAATTGCAACTATAAATAGAGAATCACAATTAGTGAATCTCTAAGCACACGTAGCAAGCACTTTTTAAGTGCAAACTGTGCATTTAGGAAATGCTTATACCATCGACTCCCAGTCGATGGTAACCATGTGCAATTTTTGAAAAAGCACAAAAAAAGCATTTTTTCAAAGTGTCATGTAGCACACACGTACACTTTACATGTGCACTTTTTTGGGGGGTACTTCAGGGGGGCCTTGGCTTTTGCATTACCTAATTTGGGATTACCAATTAGGTAATGCAAAATCCTTCGCACCAATGTGCCGAGGCCCATAGGAACGAATGGAGTAGTTTTACCCAATAGCAATGACCTAATTGTGATTGCGACTCTGTAGGAATCGCTATTAGGTAATAGCCATTTTCTTACATATCATTTTGCATTTCTTAAATGGCGATTACCTAAAATTCGCTATTTAGGGAATGCAGAATGGATTTTGATACATGTGGCCCATAATGACCACACACACTCCTCTCACGTTTCCTGCTTGTCTGTGTTAAATATCAGGGTATTACTATTGATTGTCATTTGACTTTAAACAAGCTCTATTGAATAAATATTGCTTCATTGAATGAACATGCAAATGAGAAATGGAATGAGTTGAGTATTCCAACATTTGAAGACGTCATAAGGCTATTACACTGGATTCCTACTGTTTCTCTTGATCCAG